>NC_091953.1:23115607-23210607 GCF_031021105.1 Erythrolamprus reginae | reverse complement strand
TACAAATCCAATAAATAAATAATAAATAAATAAATAAATAAAGCTAAAAAACTTGTCTTCTAAAATAGAGTTGCATAAGTTTTAAATTACAATGCAGAGTAATTGACTTGAGTACTCTGCAATCAAGCATTTAATATTTTTTCTGCCACATTAAAAATTATAATTTAGTAACCACAACTTAGAGGTTTCTGAGAATTGCACCCTTGGTTTGGGAAAACTTTTGAAGGTTGTATATGAGCTCAGAGCCTCAATCTGCGCACCTCCAATGTAAAACAACAGCAGCAGCATGAACAATAAAAACAGCATAGTTTAACTCAAACCAAACTCTTTAGGAAAAAATGAAAGAGGAATTAATTTAGAACTGTTGTGGTTAGCTCTGGCCCTGCTCTTGCCCCAAGGACTGTGGATGTGGGGGAGACATCCACATGCTGCAGGCCTGTTTTGCTCCTGGTGGAATTTGCTGATGAAGGCTCCTCTGACTAAGAAGACATGAGTGACAGGGAGGAGGAGAGTGTGGCAGACAGCTCAGAAGGAGATCAATTATCTAGCTCCTCCTTGGATTCAGAATAAGAGTTAATGATACAGCCACGCATGAGGAGAGCGATGCATAGGCAATAACAACTGAGAGATTATTATCAAAGAAAATGAGGCCACCTGTGGTTGGGTGGGGCTGTGGTTATTGGTGAGGCTGCTATAAATAGCAGCCTGTGGGTTTGGCCATTGTGGAGGATTATCTGATTGTTGTGTTTCGTGACTGCTTTACTGACTTTGACTTTTTGTGTGCTGATTTTTCCCTGCTTTGAAACTAAACCAGAGCAAAGTGTGTTTCACTTTGTGAAAGAAGAAGGACTGTGAATTACCTCACAGCTGCAAGCTAAGTGTCACAGAACTGATAAGGGACTTGTACAAATTACCAGTTTGTTTGGAGACGAGTGCTCTTTGCTATACCAAAAGAGGGCTTGGTTTAAGTGAATTTTCATTATAAAGAACATTGTTTTGAATTTTCAAACGTGTGTGTGTCTGAAATTTGTACCTGTGAATTTTTGGGAGGATTCTGCCGGAGAGCCCGACAGAACAAGAACTGGGAAATATTTGAGACAATATCAAAAACCACAGTGCTGCAAAATTTATATATATGGTTTACTTGAATTGATCAAAGTGGAAGGATGAATAATTCAATAATGTGCATGAATACATCTATTACAATAACCCACATGGGATAATTAATATAATTTCTATCCATTAAGTATTTTATGAAGGCAGTTGACATTAATTGTAGGAGTCTTACCATGCATTTAGTATTATCCTCCCTTGTGATATGTGAAAGTTACCATTTTTTCTGTTAATAGCTAAATTGAACATTACAATTAAAAAGAGCAAAACTAATAAAAACAAAAGTAGAAAAAGGAAAATAGAAATAGAAACCAAAAAAATAGAATACTTTTTTGTTACTTTTTCTTGCATTCATAGCTATCAAAGAACAAGATCAGTTTTTCTTGACAAGTACATTTTTTTTCTTTCTGACTCCCAATATATTTATTTATTATTTATTTATTTATTGGATTTGTATGCGGCCCCTCTCCGTAGACTCGGGGCGGCTAACAACAATAATAAAAAAACAGCATGTAAATCCAATACTAAAACAACTAAAAAACCCTTATTTTAAAACCAATCATACCTACAAACAAACATACTATGCATAAATTGTAAAGGCCTAGGGGGAAAGACTATCTCAATTCCCCCATGCCTGACGGCAGAGGTGGGTTTTAAGGAGCTTACGAAAGGTGAGGAGGGTGAGGGCAATTCTAATCTCCGGGGGGAGTTGGTTCCAGAGGGCCGGGGCCCCCACAGAGAAGGATCTTCCCCTGGGCCCCGCCGAACGACATTGTTTAGTCGACGGGACCCAGAGCAGGCCAACTCTGTGGGACCTAACCGGTCGCTGGGATTCGTGCAGCAGAAGGCAGTCCCTGAGATAATCTAGTCTGGTGCCATGAAGGGCTTTATAGGTCATAACCAACACTTTGAATTGTGACCGGAAACTGATCGGCAACCAATGCAGACTGCGGAGTGTTGGTGTTATATGAGCATTTTTGGGAAAGCCCATGATTGCTCTCGCAGCTGCATTCTGCATGATCTGAAGTTTCCGAACACTTTTCAAAGGTAGCCCCATGTAGAGAGCATTACACTAGTCGAGCCTCGAGGTGATATAGGCAAATCTCCCGCATGGCATTTGTTCAATGAACTGTATTCTATAATTCTTCATCTGTTATGATGATGAATGTCCTGCTCACAATTATTTTCTTGTTGTGGTTGGTTTTATGGACATAAAAGATATTTCTAGTTTCTCATCAAGAGCTTATAAAAAAATTCTTTTCTTCACAATTTGAGGCTTTTTTAAAAAGACAAAATGCAAACTATTTCAGTGTAGAACGAAGTCAAACCAGAGAAAGAAGCAATCTCTATTTGCAGCTCCAGCAGTGGAGTTCCCACTGGTTAAAACTGTGCAGTTGAAGAAACAATTGGTCTTGCTGAGTTGATATTAGAATAATACCTTGATAAATAAACTCAACTTTTCTTGGTGCTTTTGTAATCAGAACTAAGCCTTGCACTAGAGTCTCAAAAGGTTTTTGAAAGCCAAAGTCAGACATGGTTTGCTTTCCTGGTATGTAATCTAATATCCTTTTTCAAAGCTGAACAATAACTATATATTTGTTTAACCATTTCACCGAGGCCTCTGTTTCCTCCATGGTGGGGTTGCCCTGGCTGTGGCAACTTGCAGGAATTTGGAGGAAATGTGTTAGTTGCTCACCTGCTTTCACTCCCCTTGAAAGAGGTCTGGAAGATTAAGTTTTGTTCTAACAAGTAAAGGATTCTGTTTAGAAACATAGAAACATAGAAGTCTGACGGCAGAAAAAGACCTCATGGTCCATCTAGTCTTCCCTTATACTATTTTCTGTATTTTATCTTAGGATGGATATATGTTTATCCCAGGCATGTTTAAATTCAGTTACTGTGGATTTATCTACCACATCTGCTGGAAGTTTGTTCCAAGGATCTACTACTCTTTCAGTAAAATAATATTTTCTCATGTTGCTTTTGATCTTTCCCTCAACTAACTTCAGATTGTGTCCCCTTGTTCTTGTGTTCACTCTCCTATTAAAAACACTTCCCTCCTGGACCTTATTTAACCCTTTAATATATTTAAATGTTTCGATCATGTCCCCCCTTTTCCTTCTGTCCTCCAGACTATACAGATTGAGTTCATGAAGTCTTTCCTGATACGTTTTATGCTTAAGACCTTCCACCATTCTTATAGCCCGTCTTGGGACCCGTTCAATTTTGTCAATATTTTTTTGTAGGTGAGGTCTCCAGAACTGAACACAGTATTCCAAATGTGGTCTCACCAGCATTCTATATAGTGGGATCATAATCTCCCTCTTCCTGCTTGTTGTACCTCTAGCTATGCAGCCAAGCATCCTACTTGCTTTCCCTACCGCCTGACTGCACTGTTCACCCATATATTTATAGAACAAGCCAGCTTCTCCAACTGTACTAATGGGATAAATTGCATTTCTGGCAATTTTCCTTGCCAGTTCTAACTGAATTTTGGTAAAAATGAGTTTGATTTTGAAATTCTTTCGAAAGAAAAGGAAAATTCTAAATTTGGGAGAATTCTCCTTGTAGAATTTAACTTTCTTGTTGTTATTAATTCTTATTGTTCACTGCACAATAACTCTTCAGCTGGTATATTAATTTCCTGGGCATCCATGTAACTAAGGAAAGAATTTATGTGGAAATTCCTCTTATGGGAATTGTGCATTTCTGGTGCTACCATCAGCACCAAGGAATATGTCTTAGAAAATATCAAAGAATTTATTTCCAATTTGAAATAAATGTCAAAAATTGCCCATAAGTTAAGTGTAAAATGTTCCAAAAGGCCAGTTAAAGGATGGATGGATAGATGGAAATTGCAGCGAAGCAGATTTCAACTATTCAGCAAATGTGAGCTATGCAACAATGAAGAAACTGCTTGAAGACAATTATATACTATAGTTCCTGTTAGGAGTAGGGAGTTGGATCAGATAATATTCAAGATCTCCATGAAAGTTGAGTTACTAAGATCTCCATCATCAAGCTGAAGATTAAAAGCAATGTTTTAGTAAAAGTGTCTCAACAAAGAAACCCCCCCAGTACTTTGGAGAACAGGGTAACAATTCAAAGTGTTGGTTATGACCTATAAAGCCCTTCATGGCATCGGACCAGAATATCTCTGAGACCGCCTTCTGCTGCACGAATCCCAGCGACCGATTAGGTCCCACAGAGTTGGTCTTCTCCGGGTCCCTTCAACTAAACAATGTCAGTTGACGGGCCCCAGGGGAAGAGCCTTCTCTGTGGTGGCCCCGACTGTCTGGAACCAGTTCCCCCCAGAGATTAGAACTGCCCCTACTCTCCTTGCCTTTCGCAAACTCCTTAAAACCCACCTTTGTCGTCAGGCATGGGGGGACTGGGATATCTCCCCCGGGCCTATATAATTTATGTAGGGTATGTTTGTAGGTATGTCTGCTTAAAAATGGGTTTTTTTAACTATTTTAAATTTTAAATTGTAAATTATTAGATTTGTCAGGAACTGTTTTTATTGTGTTGTGAGCCGCCCCGAGTCTACGGAGAGGGGCGGCATACAAATCTAATAAATAAATAAATAAATAAATAAATAAATAAATGAATGAATGAATGAATGAATGAATGAATGAATGAATGAATGAATGAATGAATGAATAAATAAATAAATAAATAAATAAATAATTGTTCTATTTTATTGATAACATCCGAGTTTAATCAAGGTAGGTGGACATGCCATAATTTTTGATTGGATGAGATTATTTCAGATACTGTCTGACTCAATTATTTTAGGATTCTCTGTTTTTATGTGGATTAATGAAAGTGTGTGAAATCATGACTATATACTTTTATACTGCTTTTCTGAATCAGAAGGATACAATTTACTGCTATATTTCAACCTTATTGGAGTTGACTGTTCCTAACATTGAAATAATGATTCCTGAATTTTTAGAGATGTGTTTCTTTGGATTTTCTAACATTTTAGGGCAGGGTGTTTATTTATTTGCTTGTTTTGCTAAGAACTAAAATCCAGTTCTGGTGATTTGTTTACAAGGATGGTCAAACTGGAGGCCTGCGGTCATGAACAGGCCGTGCCCACTCCAGCTCTCCAAAAGCAAAAAACATCACAATGTGTCATGATATGTCATGTGACACAATCGAGTTTGACACCCATGGACTATAACAATACTTTGCTTTTACAAATTTCTTTTACATCACATTCCCGTGTTAAATATTCAGTTTTTCCCGATGCTTCATTATTTTGGGAAAAAAAACCTGTCGAAAAGGACTTTTCTTATAGTTGCACTCAAGTAACCCTTTCTTGTAAGATATTTGCAAGAAATAATATATCTTGCACCCAGTGGTCATTGATTGTATATATGTATATTTTCTACTGTGTTATTTGGCAGGATACCAATACTATTTGGCAGGTGACCAAGAATTTGACATTGGAATGCAGTTGAGTAAGGGTTCCTGAGCTAATATATTTTAGTCAGTATACTCACACATCCTATTTCATTACCTTATCTGATTTTTCCTTCCAAGTTTAGAATCTTAATAATAATAATGAATGATTAATCATAATAATCGATTCAGAGTGGTTACTTCTTGCAAATATATTATCTCAACTTGTCATTTAGTTAATTCTCAATATTCAGTTAATTATTATTATAGTACTGTATAGTTATTATTCTTTAATCTCCAAATTGGATTGACTAATACAGACACCTTGGTAAATATAGAAGGACCTCAGACCAAATCCAGAATGGTTTACATTCAATATACAGTACTTGAATATGCAAGTGTAGGAAAGACACATTGTGTTAGTCACTCATTAGTTCAGGAAATGATTAAAATAGTTTAAAATCTGGGCAAAAGAAGACATAGCAGATAAGCAAAATGCACTCCGATAATATTGATAGCCTCCATGCGTACATAACGCACCAAAGTGCCTACCATCCCTTTCCTACTGTCCTATTTTTTTCTTTTATCGTTACTTTCTATTTATGTTATGTTTATACAAACTACAATCCTATACTTGTTTGATAAATAAATAAATACAAAATAAAATAAAATCTTGAATGGGTTTGGCCTGTGGAAAAAAATTAAATTGGGATCTAGGTATGTGTTGTGATTCAGTCTGAGGCTCCTCAGGGAACGGCTAGAACTCTGCCGGCTCCATGCTCAGAGGGGGAGGACGAGGAACAGGAGGAGGAGGAGGACCAGGCAGACAGGGAAGAGGAATGTCAGGCCGAGGAGGAGGGAGAACAGCCTGAGACCCTCGGGGGAGAGCTCTCCCCAGCGAGTAGCCTGGAATCCTTAGATGAGAACGCACAAGCCATCATAGATATGAGGCAGAGAAGAGCAGCACAACGAAGGGGACAATTAGCCAGGTATTTCCATCCCTAATAGGCAACAGCTGGGTTTGGGTGTGGTTCTCCCCAGAAAGGTTGAAAAGGCAGGCCCGCCCTTCCTGTATTGTGGAGAGTTATCTTTTGGGAGTCCTGTGACCTTGCTTTGATCCTTGGCATCTTTGATCCTGGCTTGTGGCCTTGAAGGCTGAAAACTTGGGGGAGGCGTGGGTTTTATTATCTACAGTGGTGTGTGTGCCAGCAAGAAGCCTGTTGTATTGTCTGGCCGTCGTGACTCTTCTGTGAAGCTACATAGCATTCCAGTTTGTAAGAACAGTTTTTGTTCTCTGTGTTTGTTTTCAAAAGATATAAAATGACTTTGCTTTTTACCAGCGTGTCTGGATACTCTTTTTAGTTGGTGTTGGCGTCTGGGGGAACCCAGACAGAAAAGTATGTAGATATATTTTTTAAAGCAATCTTATTATGCTTGACAAGAAAGCTGATTTTCATTATAATTGGGGGGAAAGAAAAAAATCAGTAGAGTTAGATCCGTTGGCCAAGTTATAGATTATTCGGGCAGATTGATATAAATGCTAACTTTCAAGAATCTGTTTCCCAGGTATAGAGAAGAAACTAATAAGAGAAGTTGCTCAAGGGGAAGTGTTAACAAAGAATATACTGGAAATACAACTATAAAAATCTGTATGAGGAAAACAAAACTGAAGACCAATATAAGTCTTACTAAAAATAGGAAATGACACATATAGGAAGTGAAAAAATGAACAGTAAACCAAAGAACCAAGTTAGTGGTTAAGGCATCAGGTTAGAAACCAGGTGACTGTGAGTTCTAGTCTCTCGTTAGCCATGAAAGCTGGCTGGGAGTTTTTGCACCAGTCACTTACTCTCAGCTCACCTCACCTCAAAGCATTGTTCTTGTGGGGAAAATAGGAGGAAGTATTATTAAATATGTATAAAGTGACCAGATTTTAACATTGGTAAAGCGAGACACCATTGACAGAAGGGGGTGGTTCTTGATTCTTGAGCTATCCAGAGCGAATCAAGCGCTTCCTTTCTCTCAGCGGTGGGAAAAGTTCCTTAGCTTGTCATGCATTCTTCCCAAAAATTGGGACTTTTTAAAAACGCCATGGGATGTGGGACAAATTGTTAAAAATTGGGACTGTCCCGCCAAAAGCAGGACATCTGGTCACCTTATGTACCACCTTGGATTATTTATAAAAATAATAGAGGCAAGATTTAAAAAGAAACTTTTAAGAAAAGGTAAGTATAGGCAATGGTCAACTTACGATTACCATTGAGACCAAAATTTATATTAAGTGAGTTTTGCCTCATTTTATGTTTTTCTTGCCACATTTGTTAAGTGAATCACTGCAGTTGTTAAATTTAATAAGATGGTTGTTAAATGAATCTGGCTTCCCGATTGACTTTGTTTGTGAGAAGGTCACAAAAGGTTATTACATGACTCCAGAACACTGCCATTGTCTTAAATATCAATTGTCAAGCATCCGAATGTAAATCACATGACCATGGGATGCTTACCACGTTTATATGTGTGAAAAACAGTCACGTCACTTTTTCCCCACAGATGTTGCAACTTTGAAACATCACTAAATGAACTGCTGTAAGTTGAAGAATATCTGTACAGAACAGTACAGATGTAACTGTAAAGATAATGTCAGGAAAACAAGGCTTTGGAATGATCCAACATTGACAAAGGATGCTGCCAAGAACAAAAAGGACTTTTCCTGATATGCTTGGAATAAAAGAGAAGAAAAGAGAATTACTGTAACAGTTGTACAATAAAAACAGCAACAACATTCTTGCAGGTAATATAGAATATATTATATATATATATATATAAATAATTTTAATTTTCAAATTCAGCAAAAAAACCTATGTGACACATACAGATAGAATTGTCGGCCATCACTAAAATTAACTGCCTTGGAAATGGTCCTGGGTTGGGCCGAGAGGCAAAATAAGGAGCTGTGATGTTCCTTCCAATACACCAGGGTGATTCGACACAAAAATATATAACCCTTCCCTGGTGCAGAGCTGAAGGGATTGGATACTGTAGCCTAGAGGATAATGCTCTGCCTTACAAGGCAAAGGTTGCAGGTTCAAGTTCCAGTGGGTATGGCTAGCTGATGAGGCCAAAATAAGGCCGAAATAGATCTATCCTAGTCTCCCTTAATTTTCAAATTCAGCAAAAAAAACATGACATATACATATATATATATATATGTGTGTGTGTGTGTGTGTGTGTGTGTGTGTGTGTTTTCATAGATTTTCACGGGTACAGGTATGACGGTCTTGGTATATTCGGGTTTCTTCCCGTGTAGGATTTGGAAATTTCTGGCGACGTTTCGATGAGGTCTCACTCGTCATCTTCAGGCTGGTGTTTCTGTCCTTGTTCTAAGGCGAACACCTTAGAACAAGGACAGAAACACCAGCCTGAAGATGACGAGTGGGACCTCGTCGAAACGTCGCCAGAAATTTCCAAATCCTACACGGGAAGAAACCCGAATATACCAAGACCATCATATATATATATTCTATATTTACAGCAGCATGAAGCTTATAACTTCAGCCTGATGATGGTGAATGTGATTTCACCGAAACGTCGCATAGACACTCAAAATATTACACGGGGCAAAACCCGAACTCGGAACAATCTACACACACACACACACACACACACACACACACACACACATATATATATATATTTTCGTAGATTTTCACGGGTACAGGTATGACAGTCTTGGTATATTCGGGTTTCTTCCCGTGTAGGATTTGGAAATTTCTGGCGACGTTTCAACGAGGTCTCACTCGTCATCTTCAGGCTGGTGTTTCTGTCCTTGTTCTAAGGCGAACACTGCGAGACCTGAGCTGCCTTCCTTCTATAAATACTGGTGGCTGGGTGTGGTTTGATGGCTCAGCAATTGCCTGCTGTGTAGAAACTTCCTGGTGAGTCAGTGGGGTAACAATTGGGGTCGTTGATGTAGCTGAGGTATCCTAATCTACAACCATTAACTAATCAGCATACCTCAGCTACATCAACGACCCCAATTGTTACCCCACTGACTCACCAGGAAGTTTCTACACAGCAGGCAATTGCTGAGCCATACATACATAGAATATAGTATATGTTCTGTGGACCACTGGTGGTCCATGGGAAAAATTTGGTGGTCCATGGAGAAACCTTGGCCCCTTGGCCAGATATTGGTGAGAGCAATTAATACAGTCCAGGAAGAAGAAAGGAAAGGGAGGGAAGGGAAGGGAAAGGAAGGAAAGGAAGGAAAGGAAAGGAAGGGAAAGGAAAGGAAAGGAAGGGAAAGGAAAGGAGGGGAGAGAAGGGATTGCAGCTACAGCTCTGAAATATGGGACTGACTTTCCCAACAACATCAGCAAGCCACCGTCAAATAAGCTTCAGTTATTTTGTAATAATTACACTACCTTTAATAATTTTGTTACAATTAAACAACCATTAAAGATTTTGTTATAATAAAATATGTATATGATTTTGTTATAATTAAATAATCATTTATAATTTTGTTATGTGAAATAGGTGCATTTCAAATTAATAAAATGGAAGCTCTCTGATCATTATTTTACAAATGTATTTATCTTTTTTAAATATCGTATTAGTGGTCTGCGGGACTTAAAATTATGAATTTGGTGGTTCGCGGGATTTAAAAGTATGACCTTGATGGTCAATGAGGTCCAAATATTTGGGGACCCCTGCTATAGAAAGAAGTAAAACCGTTCAAATCCTGTTCTACCTCAGATTTCTCCAACAAGATGATCTAACTTCCACCTTCAGGACCATCTTCTGCCGCACGAATCCCAGCGACCGATAAGGTCCCACAGAGTTGGCCTTTTCCGGGTCCCGTCAACTAAACAATGGCATCTGGCGGTCCCCAGGGGAAGAGCCTTCTCTGTGGTGGCCCCGGCCCTCTGGAATCAACTCCCCCTGAAGATTAGACCCAAGCCCACCCTCCTTGCCTTTCATAAGTTACTGAAGACCCACTTATGTCGCCAGGCATGAGGGAACTGAGATATCCCCCGGGCTTATTCAGTTTACGCATGGTATGATTGTGTTGTATAGTTCCAATGTTGGGTTTTAGAATGTTTTTAATATTACATGGGGCTACCTCTGAAAAGTGTTCGGAAACTTCAGATCGTGCAGAACGCAGCTGCGAGAGCCATTGTGGGGCTTCCAAGATTCAACACGCCATGGCTTGCATTGGCTGCCGATCAGTTTCCGGTCACAATTCAAAGTGTTGGTCATGACCTTTAAAGCCCTACATGGCAATGGACCAGATTACCTCCGGAACCGCCTGCTACTGCACGAATCCCAGCGACCGATAAGGTCCCACAGAGTTGGCCTTCTCCGGGTCCCGTTGACTAAACAATGTCGTTTGGCAGGCCCCAGGGGAAGAGCCTTCTCTGTGGTGGCCCTGGCCCTCTGGAACCAACTCCCCCCAGAGATTAGAACTGCCCCCACCCTCCCTGTCTTTCGTAAACTACTCAAGTCTCATTTATACCGCCAGGCATGGGGGAGTTGAGATAGCTCTTCCCCCTAGGCCATTACAAGTTATGCATGGTATGTTTGTGTGTATGTTTGGTTTTATAATAGGGGTTTTTAGTTGTTTTTATTATTGGATTGTACATGTTGTGTTTATTATTTTTGTTAGCCACCCCAAGTCTGCGGAGAGGGGCTGCATACAAATCCAATAAATTCTTATTCTTATTATTAAATGATTATTACACTGTCACTATTTTGTTGTGAGCTGCCTCGAGTCTATGGAGAGGGGTGACATACAAATCTAATAAATTATTATTTATTATTATTATTATCAGGCAATTGAGAAGAATGGAGTAAAAAGGAATGCTTCAGATTGTCAAAACATAATCAAGGAGGAGTATTTTAAAAAATATACTAAAGAAAGATAAATTGTTTTCTAGGGTAGTTATGTAACTGAGGCATAGAATGACCTTGGGGAATCTCTCAGTAAACTGATCCAGAATATGGGAACACAAATAGTGGATTCACTTTGTATGTAACATTGCTATTTTGTGGGCTTCACTGGCTAACTATGCGCTTCCAGTTGTAATTCAAGGTCATCCCTAAAATCCTTCATGGCACAAGGACTTTCTCTCTCCAATTAGGCAAGCTCATCTTAAATCATCTGACAAGGTTGGCATGCTCTGGGCCACAACAATTAAACACCATACCATAAAAGATGCAGAAACATACTTTCTGTGTCAAAGTCTGCGAGGGATTAGCAAATTTGGAAATGCTCTACCCAATTTGATCCAACAAGGCCTTTGCTATATTGCAGCCTAGGATAAACTTTATTCTTTGTATGTCACATCCTATTTAATATTTTCATTGATTTTTAAAAATATAAACACACACACGACATAAAACAGGTGCTTTGTGATTAGTGCCCACCACCACCAGACAAACATTCACACCCCACCACCAAATCGGGGGTGTTCCTTGTATAAACCATTTTAACTCAAGAGCAAAGTATCTATTTACATATTATTAAGTGATTCCAATTTGTTTGTTGTAGCTTGGTCTCGGATTCTACTCGCCATATATCGTGTTACCTTGTCCCATCGTCCCATCAGTTATCACAAATCAGTTTCATTAACCGAATTCATCCTTTTATCCATAATCGCAAATTGAATGTGATCCACCATGTACTGGTACCAATTTTGCATTGTCCATTTTGTCGCATCCTTCCAACCCAAGACTATTACCGCCTGAGCGCTTTCTATCACTACTTGTTTTATTTCTCTAAATTCTCGCATTGCATTACTTTTAACTAATACTGTACTGTAGTACCTCATATGATATGAACCCCTTGTCATATGAACTTTTCGAGATACAAACCCGGGGTTCGGAATTTTTTTGACTCTTCTTACAAACTTTTTTCGCCTTATGAACCCACTGCTGCGAACACCGAACCTGGAAGTTCGTGGACTCCAGAAAGGACGTCTTCATGATGTCAAAGCTCTGCCCCTGGAATTCTCTATTGGGATTCCCCACCTCCATTTGAGCCTCCCAACCAGCCAACAGCTCCATGGCTCTTCTGCAAAGGTGATAGCCGGGCGGAGGCACTTCTCAGCGGCCTCCCGAACCCGAAATTTTGCTGAACCTCTGGGTTCAGCGGTTGGGAGAACGTCAAGAAACCCCCCGGCTGTTTCCAGAGGTGACAGACGGGCGGTGCGAATGCTGAACCCGAACTTTTGCTGAACTTCTGGGTTCGGGAGAATGCTGAGAAGCGCCCAGCTGTTTCAAAAGGTGACAACCGGGCCGCGGCACCCAGCAGAGTGCTGTTTTTGCGATTTTTTTTTGCTTGCACATATTAATCGGGTTTTCATTGTTTCCTATGGGAAACATTGTTTCGTCTTATGAACTTTTCACCTTATGAACCTTCTTCCGGAACCAATTAAGTTCGTAAGATGAGGTATCACTGCACTGCCATTTCCTTAGTAATTATCCATCGTATATTTAACATCTTATTAATACCCCCTTGCACTTTTTGCCAAAAATTCTGCACTACCGGGCATTCCCAAAACATATGCATAAACACTCCTTTATCTTGGCACCCATGCCAACAAATACCCTTAACATTCTGCTGAAAGTATGCAAGTTGCATTTATTTATAATAAATAAATAAATAAAAATAAATAAATAAATACAAAACAAACAAACAAATAAATAAACATCCTGATCCCACCTGCACCTGTGTACAATATTCATAAATAATTGAAAAGTCTGGAAGCAAAACTAGAGCTGCTCTTCATATGTGGGTAGTATGCTTAAACTGAAACTGCTTTGATAGAACAAATATATACACAGGACCGTATTCTTAGTCCTTTCATCCAGACAGTCTAACTTCAAGTCAGAAGGAATGCTCCTTGGAATTAATGTTTCTGATTAATTTTTCTTTGTTTACGTTACAGATGGAGGATTATAATGGAACTGCAGATGTGGGGGAACAGAAAACTTTATATTTATATATTCCAACTCTTTGCCACACGTCAAATGGATTTTAAAAACTGAGGAAGAAATTTGTAGCTGCAATCAGATTTGCAGTTATACAAAGAATTTGAGTGATTCCAAATGAGAAGTAATCTGGAAAACATTTTTGAGAAACAAGATACAAACATCACAGGCACAAGGAATAAGCACTGTACATTGCTTTGGTGCAAAAAAAATGGTTTTAATATTCACAAGCTAAGTTCTTAAGAGAAAAAGTATACCCAAGTTATAGGGTGATATCAGCAGAAAAATATGCACATTTGCATGGAATTTATTATTCTGCTCTTTTAAAGATTTGTTGTGTGAACAACATCATTATACCTTTTATACCTTTGCTGAATGACTAGAAATGTGACAAAAAATCATATTTCATTAACTTTTCAAGTGTAGAAGATAGGAAAGTGAGGGCGAAGCTTTTTTTCTACAGGTGCTGAAAGAGCGTGGGTGCATGCTATTGAACATTCACGTGTGCCCACACCCATTATTCAATGCTTGGGGAGGGCGAAAACAGCTTCCCCCTGTCTCCCGGAGGCCTTCTGGAGGCCGGAAATGGCCTGTTTTCCAACATCTGGTGGGCCTAGTAGGCTCATGTTCTGCCCTCCTTTAGTTCCAAAGGCTTCCCTGGAGGATAGTAACGCCCTCCCCCCTCCCCCGGAAGCTCTCCTGAAGCTCAAAACGTCCTCTCAGGGCCTCTGTGTGAACCAAAAATCAGCTGGCTTGCACACACATGCATATTGGAACTGAGCTAGGTCAATGGCTCGCGTGCAAGCAGATATGGCTCCGCGTGCCACCGCGTGCCATCACTGAGATAGGACATGGTGAATTCTAGTCTGACCTTAGCCATAAAAGCCAGCTGGGGGACCAGTTTGCTTCAACCCACCTCGTAAGGATATTGTTGTGAGGAAAATAGGAAAAGGAAAGAAAGAAATAACTCTTTCTTGAGTTATTTATAAAACGAATAAAGGTGGAATATAAATAAATAAATCTACTTTAATCATCCCACTGGCATGTTTTGGAACGTTATCATCCATTTGGGCCAGTCATACTTTTGAGTGTTTATGGATGAAAGGACAATAAGGTAGAAGTTATTTAATGAATTACTGTTAAATACAGATTGGGGACTGGGAAAGCCCAAAATCAATGTTTTTCACACATGTTCCAAGCTCTTTGGCTCTGTTCTGTTTGTTTTGCATTACCATTTTAGATTTTTGGTAGGATCTTAATCAAACCAAGCAAATAAGAGTTTTTGAACATCACATGTCAGGCAGAAACCAACTCCCTATCGAAGCAGTCTCAGATCCAGAAGAAACATGTCATGTAGGTTTTGCCAAATAACTTGGAAAAAGGAAAAAGACTAAAATGTGGGTTGGGGAAAAAAAAGTGATATGTTTTTGTTTTTTTAAAAAATTCAGCTGTGGTGTCAAGGAAAACATTTTGTTTCTGCAGTTTTTTTCTGGGTTATTTGTAAATCTGCAAAACATTCTACAAGGAGTTTTGATTTGTTTTCAGGCCTTCAAATCGGTCGCTGTCAGCAGTTATATTTCATAAAAGATGAGACTGAGATGTAAAAAAAAAAGCTTTATGCCCTTGGGAAATAATCAAATCCATAGCAAGTCATTTCTGTAGAATATACTGAGCTTATTTTTTTCTTGCAAAGCAATGTATCGTGAGTTTTGATGTATTGAAAATGCCACATACTTGAAACCTGTGCCAGCAACACTGAACGATCAACCAGTTGTTGTCTTACAAGAGAAGAAACTTTGGGGAAATACTCTGAAAATCTTGGATACAAAGCAGTAAATACCAAGACTGGTATCCACTTTCACCCTTAATTCTATGCCCATTGGATAAAAATTAACTGTTTCTTCATCTACATCTGGAATATATTTTCTTGAAAACTAATTTTCCTGAAAATCCTGGAGCCCCACCAGATTACTCCACCAAAAACCAGCAGCAAAAATTTAGTAGAATAATGTTTCAACTTTTTTTTTGAGTGGGAAGCCAAAAATAAAAAGCAAAATAGATTATTTAAAATTTTTCTATTTCTTAATGAATTGATTTTATGCAAATCCTTCCAAAACTAGGATTCCTATATCCCACATCAAACATTTTTGTCTTTCTAGTCCAGGGATAATACTGTCTCACTGACATATCCCTAGAGCCCTCCCTTCATCTCCAACAATGAAGAGTTTCAAAAAGCTTTATTTGAGAATCCCAACGTTTTCTTTTGTTTGGGTATCTTCCTTTGTTTTATTATATACTTTCAAAACTCAGTTTGAATTAGCTCTCTTGATTGCCCTTCGTGAGACATGTATTGGATTCAACTGAATCTTGAACCCCAAGACAATTAAATACTTCAGACCACTACAAGAGATACACTGAAAATTAAGAGAGACTTTTGAGAGCTTTACAGAGGAAAAAAAAACCTTCACTGCAGAATATTCTGTGCTGTTTGATAAGATTATGAGGTGGTGTGTTTGTTTGAAGGATCTTCCTTGGAAGTTAAAATATAGATACTATACTTTCATAATTATTTGTCTTCCTGTTTAGTTTTATCCAAAACATTCCATTTTAATCCATCCATCAAAGGTCTAATCTTTCCACTAGAAATAATAATAATAATTAATAATAATAATAATAATAATAATAATTTATTAGATTTGTATGCCGCCCTTCTCCGAGGACTCGGGGCGGCTCACAACAACATAAACAGTGTACAAATCCAATTTTAAAATACAATTTAAAACCCTTATAATAAAATAAAATAATCACACAACCAATTAAACCATACACCAACCTTGACAATTGGGGTGTGTGTTAGTTTCCCCATGCCTGGTGGCAAAGATGAGTTTTTAATAACTTATGAAAGGCGAGGAGGATGGGGGCAGTCCTAATCTCTGGGGGGAGTTGGTTCCAGAGGGCCGGGGCCGCCACAGACAAGGCTCTCCCCCTGGGTCCCGCCAGATGACATTGTTTAGTCGACAAGACCCGGAGAAGGCCAACTCTGTGGGACCTAATCGGCCGCTGGGATTTGTGCGGCAGAAGGCGGTCTCGGAGGTATTCTTTGAATTGTGACCAGAAATTGATCGGCGTGCCATAGATTTGCCATCATAGCCCATAGCAAGATGTTCTTCAGAATTAAAGAAGCTTCTTGGATGAGAAGCAAAATGGTTTCAAGGAACAACAGTCCAGTTGCCTTTTGAAACTTTGGGACAACCATGTCCTATAGATCAGTGTTTCCCAACCTTGTCCACTTGAAGATATCTGGACTTCAACTCCCAGAATTCCGCAGCTAGCATTCGCTGGCTGGGGAATTCTGGGAGTTGAAGTCCAAATACCTTCAAGTGGACAAGGTTGGGAAACATTGCTATAGATGACTGAGAATCTCCATAGAGGTCGATAGCAAGAGTCTCAATGGACAAAGTCAAACTATGACTTGAAGAACAAAAATATAATATTGTAAATTTATTGGACTTCACTTTGCTTATATATGCATTCTGATGGTGAATGTAATAAGGTAAATGCCTCTTTAAAATAAATTTTACACTATGCTATACTTAACGAGTTTTGAGAGAAAGCAGTGTACTATATAAATACGACATACAACCAAAGCTAAACTTTCAGAGGACAATATTCTCTTGACTTACATACCTATTTCATGGAATTTGACAACTTAACAATGTAAAATGATTCGAAAAACTAATGTTGTAGCATCGCAAAGCTAAAGATAAGACTCCTTTTATGCAATGGACTGAAAAGCTGAGTACATTTGTCACCTATGAGCAGGTGTCTCAAAGATGTAGAAAATATTATTTATTTTATTTATTTATTCAATTTTTATGCCACCCTTCTTTTTAGACTCAGGGTGGCTTAAAACATGTTAGTCTGGAGGACAGAAGGAAAAGGGGGGACATGATAGAAACATTTAAATATGTTAAAGGGTTAAATAAAGTTCAGGAGGGAAGTGTTTTTAATAGGAAAGTGAACACAAGAAAAAGGGGGCACAATCTGAAGTTAGTTGGGGAAAAGATCAGAAGCAACATGAGAAAATATTATTTTACTGAAAGAGAAGTAGATCCTTGGAACAAACTTCCAGCAGACGTGGTTGGTAAATCCACAGAAACTGAATTTAAAGATGCCTGGGATAAACATATATCCATCCTAAAATGAAATACAGGAAATAGTATAAGGGCAGACTAGATGGACCATGAGGTCTTTTTCTGCCGTCAGTCTTCTATATTTCTATGTTCAATTTCAACATACAAAGTTACAAAGTTGAAAATATTATTATCAAACAAAAGAACCAGCTGCATTTTGTGACTTGAATCATTTTTCACATTTTGCACAGCTGCAATCCCTGGATTCTATCTCAACTGCAAACTTTCTCCAAGCAAAAAGGAGCTAATGCATGCCATTAATTGCACACTTTTAATATAGAAATATGAAATGCATTTTTTGTCCCACTAGAGGGTGGTCTGGTCTCCTTCAACTCAATAAAGAGGCACGCAACTATGTGAGCTGCTTCTCTTAAGCCAGTCTGTACTGCATTTATTGGATGGACATCAAAGGATCCTTGCTTTCAGCATTTTTCTATTCCTTTATGTCTTCTCAACAGTAAAAGTATCTTTTAAATTTCAAAAGAATTGCATAAATCCCTACATACCTCCAACAAAATAAATATTAGTATGCTCTTAAGAGTCACCGAAAACTACTGACGTACTCAGAAGTCTAATGCCAGGATTCAAAAGAGCAATGTTGTTTTTCTGCATGTAGACGTAACATAGAAGTCAAATGCTAAGTACTCTGTGGGACTAAATGGATGCTGCTTATGGAACCTGTCAACTCTGACCAAAGATGAGAATGGTAAGGAAACAGTGATATATGGACACCTGATTCAGCATATTGCTAATGGTTTCTATGTTTCCGAGGTTGATATGAGAGGTTGGTCATTTCAATCACTATGAATTGTACCTTTCTTTATTGTTCTGTCAGGCTCTCTGGTAGAATCCTCCCAAAAATTCACAGGTACAAATTTCACACACTGTTGAAAATTCAAAACAATGTTCTTTATAATGAAAATTCACTTAAACCAAGCCCTCTTTTGGTATAGCAAAGAGCACTCATCTCCAACCAAACTGGTAATTTGTACAAGTCCCTTATCAATTCTGAGATACTTAGCTTGCAGTTGTGAGGCAATTCGCAGTCCTTCTTCTTTCACAAAGTGAAACACACTTTGCTCTGGTTTAGTTTCAAAGCGGGGAAAAATCAGCACACAAAAGGTCAAAGTCAGCAAAGCAGTCACGAAACCCAATGATCAGATAATCCTCCACAATAGCCAAACCCATAGGCTGCTATTTATAGCAGCCTCACTAATTACCACAGCCCCACCCAACCACAGGTGGCCTCATTTTCTTTGATAATAATCTCTCAGTTGTTGTTGCCCATGCATCGCTCTCTGCATGCGTGGCTGTATCATTAACTCTTGTTCTGAATCCAAGGAGGAGCTAGATAATTGATCTCCTTCTGAGCTGTCTGCCACACTCTCCTCCTCCCTGTCTCTCATGTCTTCTTGGTCAGAGGAGCCTTCATCAGCAGATTCCACCGGGGGCAAAACAGGCCTGCAGCATGTGGATGTCTCCCCCACATCCACAGTCCTTGGGGCAGGAGCTGGGCCAGAGCTAATCACAACACTTTATAAAAGGTCAATTGTTGACCATTGGCAATCTCAGTTCCACCTGACATTATCCATCTTCTGCCATTTTGATCGGGAACAAAAGGAAGGAAAGATGAATAACAGTTTTAATGTATCTTCCCTTCCCTTTTTGGGCAGGGGTGGATTTCAGGTCTAAAAAGAAGAAGAAAGCAATGCTGTAGGCAGTGACATGGGGTTAATGCAAAGAGTGGTACCCAGTGAAAACATTTTACTGTGTTTAGGAAACACCTAACGCTTGGAGAGAGCATTAACATTTAGCAATAGCATTTAGACTTAAATACCGTGTCGTAGTGCTTTTACAGACCTCTCTAAGTGCTTTACAGAATAGAATAGAATAGAATTTTATTGGCCAAGTGTGATTGGACACACAAGGAATTTGTCTTGGTGCATATGCTCTCAGCGTACATAAAATAAAATATACATTTGTCAAGAATCATGTGGTACGACACTTAATGATTGTCATAGGGGTCAAATAAGCAATGAAGAAGCAATATTAATAAAAATCTTAGGATATAAGCAACAAGTTACAGTCATACAGTCAACATGGGAGGAAATGGGTGATAGGAATGATGAGAAAAACTAGTAGAATAGAAGTGCAGATTAAGTAGAAAGTCTGACAGTGTTGAGGGAATTATTTGTTTAGTAGAGTGATGGCGGTCAGAAAAAAACTGTTCTTGTGTCTAGTTGTCTTGGTGTGCAGTGCTCTGTAGCGACGTTTTGAGGGTAGGAGTATATTTCCCCCAACAATCTGGGTCCTCATTTTACCCACCTCGGAAGGATGGAAGGCTGAGTCAACCTTGAGCCGGTGGTGAGATTTGAACTGCTGAACTACAGGTAGCAGTTAGCTGAAGTAGCCTGCAGTGCTTCACTAACCATTGCGTGTTGGGCAGAGTTATTCGGCCCATAACCTGTTGGGCAGAGAGAGAATTTTGCACACGCGGAAGTTAATTCACCAAGTAGCCACAGTTAACCGCTATACCTAACTGAAGTCTTCAATGAAACACAGCAGCAGGCTTTCTTGTAAAAATATGTTTTACTTTCTCTTTTATCAGACTGCTTCTCTAAACAAACTATCATACAGTGGACCAGAGTACCTCCAGAACCGCCTGCTACCGCACGAATCCCAGCGACTGATAAGGTCCCACAGAGTTGGCCTTCTCTGGGTCCCGTCAACTAAACAATGTCGTTTGGCAGGCCCAAGAGGAAGAGCCTTCTCTGTGGCGGCCCCGGCCCTCTGGAACCAACTCCCCCCAGAGATTAGAACTGCCCCCACCCTCCTTGTCTTTTGTAAACTACTCAAGACTCACTTATACCGGCCCGCATGCGGGAGTTGAGAGACATTTTCCCCAGGCTTTTTTATACTTTGTTTGATGTTTGGTATGAATGTGCTGTTTGGTTTTTTAAATAATGATAGGGTTTTATATGTTTTTTAATATTAGATTTGTTTCATTACTATTTTGTTTTTATTATTGTTGTGAGCCGCCCCGAGTCTTCGGAGAGGGGCGGCATACAAATCTAATAAATAATAATAATAATAATAATAATAATAATAATAATAATAATAATTCATATAACTCTTATAATATCCATCACTACAACCACTAAGCACTAACCACTAAACTACAAACCATTCTATAACAAACCACTCTGTAACAAACCCTCTGTAACAAACCACACTCTAGGAAACCACACCCATGCAAGGGTGTTCCTCCTTATACAGGATACAGCCAATCAGGTTGCAGCACAATTAGCAAACCCATGATTACATGCTGATTATGGCTTACGTCAGCCTCTCCCATGGTTACAAACCATTTACTTGCATTGTGATATTACCTTCAGAAATGAACTTATTTATGACATTATGCTACACCGGTTCTGTCTTGTCTTGCCTGTGGACACTCTTCTCAAATTGAAATTTATTTTATTTTATTTATTTATTTTGTCCAATACATAATACACATTGAAGAGAATAGATATGTAATAATATAAATAAAGAAAAGAGTAGAAGAAAAGATATAAAAGTATAGGTGAACATATTTGAAAGGAAGAAAAGATAAATGAGATAAGGAGAGACAATTGAACAGGGGACGGAAGGCACACTGGTGCACTTAGGCATGCCCCTTACTGACTTCTAAGGAACCTGGAGAGGTCAATTGTGGATAGTCTAAGGGAGAAATGTTTGGGGTTAGGGGTTGACACTACTGAGTCAGGTAATGAGTTCCATGATCCATTTTTATTGAATGAAGGGTAGAACTATTACCAAGTGGTAAACTATCCATGTCTTAATAAATCAAACAATTTTATTTTTGAAATTGTTGTTTCAGTTCTTAACAAGTCCTGAAGAAATCAGTGCGTGTTTTCTTGTGTTAAAAAGAAATTGTGTTAGAAATTGTGTTAAAAAGTGTCAATATTTCACGTATATGAGACTGCTTTGATTTCAAAGTCCAGTGTCTTGGAATTTAAAAAGATATACTTTGCTTCCCTTTGAAATCAGTATGAGTGTACGCTTAGAAATTGTACCTGTAGAAGAAATATAGCTGTCTT
Source organism: Erythrolamprus reginae (assembly GCF_031021105.1). Taxonomy (NCBI): domain Eukaryota; kingdom Metazoa; phylum Chordata; class Lepidosauria; order Squamata; family Dipsadidae; genus Erythrolamprus; species Erythrolamprus reginae. The sequence continues at coordinate 23,188,799 of NC_091953.1, read as the reverse complement.
TCCATAAGCAAACTAAATCCTCAAGGAGAGTTCCATGAGGTTATGCCAAAATTGTCCTGTCTCCATTTCACTCTTATTAAATTATTTTTACGACCACATTTTTATCATTAAATGGACATACAAATGACTTAATCTGAAAGACTATCAAATTCATTCCATCGGTCTGGTCTTCCCATAAGAATATTTTGACATCTGCATAAGTCTGGAGAAAGAAGCACACAGGCTTCATGGAACATTTTTGTGTGTGTGTGCTATATTAAAAATAAAGTAAAAAAAGAACGCCTGATGGATACATCAGAGGTTGACATAGAAACAAATGTAAATCAAACTAAACTACTAGGATATTAATCCGTGGATAGTGTCAAGAAGTTATTTTCCAAGGTAATGTTTGCATCTTTCATCAAATTGGGTAGCAAAGTCATTTAGCACTACTCATAAATTATGTTAGCACTATAAATATACAAAATCCATTTACAGTACAGTATATGTAAAAATGAACAAAACAGAGGTGTCTCGGGATCAAACCAAATAAGGGCCATTAAATCTCACAAGTTGATTGGATTAACATTTCCTGGATTTTTCCTGGTGGAGATTCCTTTTTACAGTAGATAAATTTGGGGGTGTAGTTGTTTTTATTTATTTATTTATTCATTTGTCCAATACATAAATACATAGGAAGAAAATAGACATGTGATAATATAAAAGAGCGTGAAAGTGAACTTAGAGGAGAGGATATATGAAAGGAAGAGAATATATAAGATAGGTGAAAGAAAGGAAAGACAATTGGACAGGGGACGAAAGGCACACCAGTGCACTTATGTACGCCCCTTACTGGCCTCAGGAAACTGGAGAGGTCAATCGTGGAGAGTCTAAGGGAGAAATGTTGGGGGTTAGGGGTCGACACAATTGAGTCAGGTAATGAGTTCCAAGCTTCGATAACTCGATTGTTGAAATCATATTTTTTACAGTCAAGTTTGGAGCGGTTCATATTAAGTTTGAATCTGTTGTGTGCTCTTGTGTTGTTGCGGTTGAAGCTGAAGTAGTCATTGACTGGAAAGACATTGCAGCATATGATCTTGTGGGCAATACTCAGATCGTGTTTTAGGCGTCATAGTTCTAGGCTTTCTAGGCCTAGGATTGTTAGTCTATTTTCGTAGGGTATTCTGTTTCGAATGGAGGAGTGAAGGGCTCTTCTGGTGAAATATCTTTGGACATTTTCAAGGGTGTTGATGTCTGAGATGTGGTATGGGTTCCAGACAGATGAGCAGTAGTCTAGGATAGGTCTGGCAAAAGTTTTGTAGGCTCTTGTGAGTAGAGTGAGGTTGCCTGAGCAGAAGCTGTGTAGGATCATGTTAACAACTCTAGAGGCTCTTTTGGCGATATTGTTGCAGTAGGCTTTAGCACTTAGGTCATTCGATATTAGTATTCCAAGGTCCTTTACAGAATGTGGGTTAGCAGTGAGAGACTGTTTATTCAGTTTGTATGTGTGGTTAGGATTTTTTTTGCCATGTGGAGGTTAGAGCATTTGTTGGTTGATATTTGAAGTCGCCAGGTGTTAGACCAGTCTGAGACAAAGTCCAGGTCTTTTTGGAGAGTGAGTGTGTTATCAGTGGTGTTGAAAAGTTTCACATTGTCGGCAAAAAGAACACAGTTGCTTTCGATATGGTCACAGAGACCATTGATCTTTTTAAACCATATTAAGCCTGGTTTAGGTTTATACCAAAATGCTTATGTCACTTTTTCAAAACGGCAAAAAGTCATACCTTCATTTTACTTGAAAAATACCTGGAGGCTTCTGAAATTAAAGCCAAACCGTGTGCCAAAATCATATCACGTCTCCCAGAATTTAGTCAAAAGAATAAATAAGCTTGTCATACAATTTTCCTGGGGGAAAAAAGAACTCTGCTAATTTGGCTTTATTTGTTTATTTAGAGAATTTATAGAGCTGCCCATCTTAAATACATCATTTTGGGTGACAAAAAATATACACCAAGACAATATTAAAAACCCATACCCTATTTGAAGGATATGTTTCCCCCCTGGGAATCCATATTGTCTGGATTCATACTTAACATGGGTATATTAATATGGATATGTCTGGGACATACTTAATACGGTTTTTGTCCAATAATTATTTCACTGAAGAGATACATCACTCAATGGAAAATGTTCCTTGAGAATTTGATCAGGTCCAGTCATGTTTTTCTGTCCTGTATTTTCTGTTCCGGATCGTAATGTTACGCATGCCAAAGATTAAGGCATCAGTGAGACGAGCCTCTGGATTATCGAATTGGCATTTAGAGAGAACAGTTCTGAGGCGAGTCGCGAACTGGTTGATCGTTTCCCCCTCTGCTTGTGACATCCGGGAGAATTGATGGTGAAAAACTCTAGCTGGCTTCGTAGGCTTGAAGTGAGCGGCTAGCTTGGATGAGAGAGTGTCCCAGGAAACTGAGTTCGCTGGTTCAGGGTCAGTGAGGGTTTCTGCCAGCTCAAAAATCTGTGTGCCACAGCAATTGAGGAAAAGGGCACGCTTGCGGCCGCTGTCGGCGTCTTTCATGCCGGCCGCTTCCAAAAATATTTCAAACTTCGCCATGTAGGCTGTCCAGGTCATTCTTTCTGGGTCAAAGAATTCAGGTGGCTGGACTATCGATGGAGTAGCCATGGTAGCACACGGAGGGTCGGTTTCCTCGTCGCCAATGTAATAACTCTCAAAGCAAGGTTGAATCAAGCAAGGTTTATTTCGCTAACAGGACAAGGTAGTCAATTCAGTCAAGAAGCAATGGAGTATTGAGAGCTCTACACAATGACAGTTCTCCTATTTATACAATCTAGCCCAGCAACAGGGCAGTTTTACAAAGATACATTTTAAGCACCAAAAAAAGGCAACCAATCAACATGCAATAAAAAATCTGAACTTTTGACTTTTACCCTGTCTGGGTAGGTCACCCAGGCAAATATCTAACACATGCCTCAATATTGCCACATTTAATGCTTCTCAGAGACCATATACCTGGTTCTGCTCTGTATATTCAAAATCAAAGTATGACCCTACTGGTCAAACTTGGGAGAAATGTTCTGGTACAGGGGTCTCCAGAGTTGGCAGCTTTAAGACGTGTGCACTTCAATTCCTCAGCTGAGGAATTCTGGGAGTTGAAGTCCACTAGTGTTAAAGTTGCCAAGTCTTAAAATTGTTGGGATACATTGCTGGGATAAATCCCAGTGACCGATTAGGTCCCACAGAGTTGGCCTTCTCCGGGTCCCGTCGACTAAACAATGTCGTTTGGCGGGTCCCAGGGGAAGAGCCTTCTCTGTGGCGGCCCCGACCCTCTGGAACCAGCTCTCCCCTGAGATTAGAACTGCCCCCACCCTCCTTGCCTTTCGTAAACTCCCTAAAACCCACCTCTGTCGTCAGGCATGGGGGAACTGATATAACTCCCCCAGGCCTATATTGTTTATGTATGGTATGTTGTGTGCATGTTTTTTTAAAATTATGGGTTTTTAGTTTTAATTATTAGATTTGTATTCTACATTGGTTTTTTCTATTACTGTTGTGAGCCGCCCCGAATCTAGGGAGAGGGGCGGCATACAAACTTAATAAATCAATAAAATAAATAAATAAATATCATCATTTGTATCAAATAAAAAGGCATTACAATCACAGTGAATTCTTGTGTGATGTAACTACCTTTTGGCAATTTAACATTTCCAATATCCAATGACAGGCCACCGATTAGGTCCCACAGAGTGGGCCTTCTCCGGGTCCCGTCAACTAAACAATGTCGTTTGGCGGGCCCCAGGGGAAGAGCCTTCTCTGTGGTGGCCCCGACTCTCTGAAACCAACTCCCCCCAGAGATTAGAACTGCCCCTACTCTCCCTGCCTTCCGTAAACTCCTTAAAACCCACCTTTGCCGTCAGGCATGGGGGAACTGAAACACCTCCCCCGGGCATGTACAATTTATGCATGGTATGTTTGTGTGTGTGTTTGTTAGTAAAATGGGGTTCTTTTTAAATGTTTTAAATTATATTTGGATTTGTCATGAATTGCTGTATCTTGCTGTGAGCCGCCCCGAGTCTGCGGAGAGGGGCGGCATACAAATCTAAATAATAAATAAATAAATAAATAAATAAATAAATAAATAAATAGATAGATTGATTGATTGATTGATTGATTAATTAATTAAAGGCTGGTGAAATCTCCTTTTGAAATGCCTGCCAGGCACGCGGAACTTGAAAAATGTTTTTTTGACTGAGATAATGGGTGGAGTGGGGTTGGGGCGGGAAACCCAACACTTTTTTTAATTCTAGAGGAGTACAAAATGAAATCCCATTCATTTTTAAAAAACTTTTGATTGTTGTCTATAAATCTCCCAAAATTGTCAGCAAATAATAGTTTTCTCCATGATAGAAGAAAATCGTTTTCAAAAAATGAGGGAGTAATCATATTAACTGCATTTCATTAACTTAATATAATTATACTGAAAGTTTGAACTAAGGTGTTGTCCTTGCTCAGCCAACCTCTGCGCCTGGCTCCATCTAATTTGAGTAGTGCAGTTCTTGGCTAAAAACCCAAAGGGCAAATGAGGTGCATGATCTGACGTAGTCCTTGCGTATCTGGTATAATGCTCCGGAGAATATTGTCATTTCTCTCTTCTGATTTGGGTTTTTTCTAATATCCTTTATAAAATGTAATTGATTCCCATTTGATTCATTCACATGATGTAATGGTAGTTTATACAGAATATCCTACGAAAGCAGACTATCAATCCTAGGTCTAGAAAGCCTAGAACTACGTCGCCTAAAACACGATCTAAGTATTGCCCACAAGATCATATGCTGCAACGTTCTACCTGTCAATGACTACTTCAGCTTCAACCGCAACAACACAAAAGCACGCAACAGATTCAAACTTAATATTAACCGCTCCAAACTTGACTGTAAAAAATATGACTTCAGCAACCGAGTTGTCGAAGCGTGGAACTCATTACCTGACTCAGTAGTGTCAACCCCTAACCCCCAACATTTTTCCCTTAGACTATCCACGATTGACCTCTCCAGGTTCCTTAGAGGTCAGTAAGGAGCGTGCATAAGTGCACCAGTGTGCCTTCCCCTGTCCAATTGTCTTTCCTTATCTCATTTATCTTTTCTTCCTTTCAAATATGTTCACCTATACTTTTATATGTTTTCTTCTATTCTTTTCTTTACTTATATTATTACATATCTTTCTCTTCAATGTGTATTATGTATTGGACAAAACAAACAAACAAACAAACAAATAAATAAATAAATAAATTTGCTTTTAACTGTATGCAAGATTGTAGATTGTCCTTCACCAGTTTGATCAAATATCAATTCACTGTAGTGAACAAAACTTTTTACGAGTGGAAATATGACGTAGGAAAAGAACAAACGGAGCCTGTTGACAGAGTCAAAAGAGGACTCAGCCTAGAATCTTAATGTGTCCACAAACTTTCCAATTCAAACTTCTTTTGAATTTGCTGATCCTTCTCTGGGGCCAATTTAGTATTGAACTTTATATGACCAGATTTTTGGATATGGGCTTGAAAAATAAATCTTCAGATCTGGAACTTACGTGTGATCCTGATTCTTCACATCTCTATTCACAGGTGAAATATTCTGTTAAGAATCTCTAGATTAGCCCAACTATTTAAAAATTTGTTAAGTTGAGCTATAAGCATCCATTAGAAAACATAATGATGCAATTGCATTTTTGGATCATTTCTATGATGACATCAAGGTACATATGACATCATTTTATCTGTTGACATTCCATGGCATGGGTGCCAAACTCGATCACGTCATGTGATATATCATGAGTCATGACTTATGATCAGGACTGTATGACTGTAACTTGTTGCTTGTATCCTAAGATTTTTATTAATATTGATTGTTTCTTCATTGCTTATTTGACCCTTATGACAATCATTAAGTGTTGTACCCCAAGATTCTTGACAAATGTATCTTTTTCTTTTATGTACACTGAGAGCATATGCACCAAGACAAATTCCAATCACACTTGGCCAATAAAATTCTATTCTATTCTATTATTTTCTATTATTGCAATGTTTTTTTAATCTTTGTGCTGCCTCAAAGTGGCCTGTGCATGACACATCTGGCCTGTGGGCCACCAGTTTGAGAAGTCTGCTCCATGGACGACTATGTAATAGGGCCAACTAAAAGCCACAATGATACCTATGTGTCATCTTTATCATACAAATTTTGTCAACTACAAAATTTTCATTTATGACATAATAACATGTTTCTGATATCACTTATCACCTTAGCAGACAGTAAGCATTTGATTCTGTGCCTTAGGATAGGATGGGATGGAATGGGATGAGATGGTATTTTAAATTTTTTAACAACAATCCTTCCTCCTTGTTGTGGTTCCGTCTGAGGCCCCTCCGGGAACGGCTGATCTTCTGTCGGTTTCCAGCTCAGAGGGAGAGGCTGAGGAACAGGAGGTGCAGACAGACGAGGAGGAGGAATCCCAGGCTGAAGAAGAGGGAGGACAGCCAGAGTCCCACCAGGGGGAGCTCTCCCCAGCAAGCAGCCTGGATTCCTTAGAGGAAAATGCACAAGCCATAACTGATCTGCGACAAAGAAGAGCTACTCAGAGACGGAATCAATTGGCTAAGTACTTTCAGCATTAAAGTGGTAACAGCTGGGTTTGGGTGTGGTGCTCTTGGGAAAGGCTAAAAGGCAGACCCACCCTTCCTGGCTTGTGGAGTTTTATCTTTGAGAGTCGTGGGACCTGGCTGTGAACTTTGGCGTCTTGGAATCCTGGTTTGTGCCTTTGACTATTGAAACCTTGGGGGGGGGGGGGTGCCAGCAAGAAGCTTGCTGTATTGTCTGGACATCAGGACCCTGCTGTAACGTATTATAGCCTGTCTGTTGGGAAGAACAGGTTTTCCTCTGTGCTTATTTTTTCCAGTTATAAAATACTTTTGGCTTTTACCAGAGTGTCTGGCTGTTTTTTCCAGTTGGTGTTGAGGTCTGGGGGAACCCAGACAGAACACCTCCTATGTATAGATTAAGATACAATATGAATAGTGGTTTTCCTTTTCTTTTTCTTTTCTGCTCATCTTTTTTCTTTCCTTTATCCTTTTATTCTTTTTAAATCCCCCCCCCTTTCCTTCCTGGGTTTTTAAAGAGACTAAATTTGGATATTTTCTATTATTAAGGGCAGTTACAATAAAATGAGGGTGTTTTCTTAAATGAAAGTAAGAATGTGTTTTCTAAGAACATTAAAAGGGGACTGAAACACGATGGCATAGTTAGGAAAAATAGCAAATAGCCAAGAGAAATTTAGATAGCTATAGCACTTTAAATATAAATGAAAGCGAAGAACATTATCTAAAATCCGGATGATAACACTTGGAAAGGAGGTAGCACAGGATATATTAGAAGAAGGTGTAAAATTATAAAGAATTGAAAAATTGTTTGGTTGATGGATGGGCTGATATATACCAAAAATAATTGGATAAATAATTAGAAAAATTTGATTAATTTGACTAAGAATTTGGCATTTGATATTGTATTGTATTTTATTTTAATTTGAGGTATGTAAATTGGAATCTCTGTAAGGTGTGGAAAAAAATAAAAAAATAATACCCAGAATAGAATAGAATAGAATAGAATAGAATTCTTTATTGACCAAGTGTGATTGGACACACAGTCTTCGGTGCACATGCTCTCAGTGTACATAAAAGAAAAGAAATATTTGTCAAGAATCATGAGGTACAACACTTAATATACATTGTAAGGATACCAGCAACAAATTACAGTCATAAGTGGGAGAAGAGGGGAACTGCCTGATCCAAGATGATTGATGGCAATTCCTCAGCTGATAACCACCAAAACTGAAAAATTAAAAACAAAACAAAACAGGAGCTTTAAAAAAAGTTTAGCGTCCTTTAAGACTGAGGTATCTTCTATCATATATAATGAATACCCCCCCCCCCCACTCCAAAATCTCCACCACAAGCTTGTCAACCCAGATGTCGTAACTATCCAAACTTTAAAATTATTTTTCCCTTATCAGATATGATTTGTAAATCATGTTACCTGAACCACTAGACCAAGCCATTTATTTAAACTCCTCTTAAATAGCTGTCTGGGAGAAACAATACATCAAAGCTATATCTCTTTAGAAGTGCAGAGCACAGGATTGTAAAGCTAGCAGGAATCAACTGGGAGGCATCAAACTACACACACCTGGGAATGCAAAGTATTATAAGGAGCTCAATGCAGATTCTCAAATCTTCCTACGATCTACCTAGCTTACCTAGCTTTATAGTGGTGGGTGTAGGCCACGGGAAGCCATTTTGTGAAGTCTTCATGCAAGGCAGCTTTCTGTGAAAATTATGGACTACACAGAGAGAGGTTTTAAGAGGTTTAGGGGATGATGATTATTATTATTATTATTTATTAGATTTATATGCTGCCCCTCTCCTTGGACTCGGGGTGGCTCACAACAGTGATAAAAACAATACATGGTAACAAATCTAATAATTAAAATCTAAAATAACAGTTTTACATTACAAAGTCTAACCCCCCCCCCCCAGTAGATAAAATACATACACACAGTCATATCATGCACAAAGTTACATAGGCAAGGGGGGGATGTCTCAGTTCCCCCAAGCCTGACCACAGAGGTGGGTTTTAAGGAGTTTACGAAAGGCAAGGAGGGTGGGGGCAGTCCTAATCTCTGGGGAGAGTTGTTTCCAGAGGGTCGGAGCCGCCACAGAGAAGGCTCTTCCCCTGGGTCCCACCAGACAACATTGTTTAGTCGACAGGACCCGGAGAAGACCAACTCTGTGGGACCTAACCGGCCGTTGGGATTCATGTGGCAGAAGGCGGTCTCGCAGATATCCCGGTCCGGTGCCATGAAGGGCTTTATAGGTCATAACCAACACTTTGAATTGTGACTGGAAACTGATCGGCAACCAATGCAGACTACAGAGTGTTGGTGTAACATGGGCATACTTAGGAAAGCCGATGATTGCTGCATTCTGCATGATCTGAAGTTTCCGAACACTTTTCAAAGGTAGCCCCATGTACAGAGTGTTACAATAGTCGAAACTCAAGGTGATGAGGGCATGAGTGACTGTGAGCAGTGACTCCCGGTCCAAATAGGGCCGCAACTGGTGCACCAGGCGAACCTGGGCAAACGCCCCCCCTCGCCACAGCTGAAAGATGTTTCTCTAATGTGAGCTGTGGATCGAGGAGGACGCCCAAGTTGTGGACCCTCACTGAGAGGGTCAATAATTCCCCCCCCCCCAGGGTAATGGACGGACAGATGGAATTGTCCTTGGGAGGCAAAACCCACAGCCACTCCATCTTATCAGGGTTGACACCCATCCAGGCCCCAACAACCTCCAGACACCGGCACATCACTTCCACTGCTTCATTGACTGGACATGGGGTGGAGATGTAAAGCTGGGTATGATGTTTCTTAGACCCCCAGAAGAAAAATAGGAGGTTTTGGAACAAAATTCTGAATACAGTGGTACCTCTACCAAAGAATGCCTCTACTTAAGAACTTTTCTAGATAAAAAACGGGTTCAAGAATTTTTTGCCTCTTCTTAAGAACCATTTTCTATGTAAGTACCCGAGCCCAGAAAAATTTCCCAGGAAATTTGAGAACGGCACGAAGACCTGACCAGTTTCCTGCCATTCCCCCTTTAATTCCAGCCATCTCAGGTTTTCTGGGCTGCTGGAGGAGCCTTTCGGTGGCGCTTAAGGAGGCTTTGGTGGTCCAGAGTGAACAGAGCATTTTCTTTTCTCTGGGCAGTGGAGAGGGGATAAAACACTTCCCTGTGGTGACTCCCTTGCACTGCCTCCCATACCCCTGACACAAGGTTGCCTCCTGGAGTGTCTGGGTGTGGAAAGAAAAATGGGGGTACTTCGCCCTGGCCACATCAACTCAGCTTCAGCCAAACCGAGGAGTTACCACAGTGAAGGAAAGGCGCCAGCTACAAAGTGCGCAAGCGAGAGGAGAGGGGAGCCCTTCAGCATGGGAAGGAAGAGGAAGCAGGTAGCAGCAGCAGCAGCTGCCTTTCGGTCAAAGGAGTGGGAGGTACCCTCCTCTCGCCTGTCTGGTTTTCTCTCTTTGGTGCAGTGTATGGGAGGCAGCCTCGTGCCGGGTGTATGGGAGGCGTGTGCTCCTCATCACCACCTCAGAGTCCCTCTATTTTTTTAAGCCTTAAAGTTTTGGATTTTTTTCGATTCCCCTCACCTCACCGTCTTCCTTCAGCAGCAACTGTCCTGCTCTTCTTCTTCCTCCTCCTCCTCCCACCCAAATTCCGAGCTTTTATTTCTTTCCTAATGGGTTTGCATGCATTATTTGCTTTTACATTGATTGCTATGGGAAAATTGCTTCTACTTACAAACTTTTCTACTTAAGAACCTGGTCACGGATCAAATTAAGTTCTTAAGTAGAGGTACCACTGTAATAACATGGAAAAAATATTTGTTTTGGGATAAAACAAATTTTGTCCCAAAACAAAAATATTTGTTTTGGGATAAAACAAAAATCACTGAAAATTGGCAAAACCTCTCACATGCGAGCATCTTTGCATGAAATTTGGCTTCTGTGCATGCGCAGGAAGCCAAACATCACACAGAAGTGCATGCCTGCACATGCCGGACATGCACGCACCCATGCACACTGCTGGGAGTGGAGCGGTAGCACCAGTGATGGGCAGCAATTCCCTAGAACTATGGAATTCTGGGTTATATTGTACTGCAACTCTTGTAAACCTTTGTACATTCACAACAACAACAACAGAGTCGGAAGGAACCTTGGAGGCCTTCTATCTATCTATCTATCTATCTATCTATCTATCTATCTATCTATCTATCTATCTATCTATCTATCTATCTGAGTTGGAAATGGAGCTTGTAGGTCATCTAGTCCAACCCCCTGCTGAAGCAGACGACCTATACCAGTGATGGCGAACCTATGGCACGGGTGCCACAGGTGGCATGCGGAGCCATATCTGCTGGTACGTGAGCCGTTACCCTTGCTCAGCTCCAATGTGCATGTGCATGAAGGCCAGATGAGGCTCTGGGAAGGCATTTTTGGCTTCTGGAGAGTCTCCAGGGGATGCAGCAGAACATTTTTGCCTCTGGAGCCTGGAGAAGGCAAAAAACAGGTCTTGTGGACCCACCAGAGGTTGGGAAATGGGCTGTTTTAGGCCTCCAGAGGCCCTCCGGGGAAGTGGGGGAGGCCATTTTTCCTATCCCCAGGCATTGAATTATGGGTGTGGGCATTCACACATGCGCGATAGCGTGCACACACACATTTTCGGCATCCAAGAAAAGAAACCCGCCCTATACTACTTTGGACAAATGGCAGTCCAATCTCCTCTTGAAATTCTCAAGTCTTGGAGCACTCACAATCTCCGCGAGCAAGCTGTTTCATTGGTTGATCGCTGTCACCGCCTGAAAGTTCCTCCTTATTTCCAGGTTGAATCACTCCTTGGTCAGCTTCCACCCATTATTCCTTGTCTGTTATTCTAGTCCAACTCCCTACTTAGGCAGGAAACCCTACACTACTTCAGACAAATGGTTATCCAACATCTTCTTAAAAACTTCCAGTGTTGTCTTTGATAAGGCTGATAGGAGGTGAAATCCCAAAAAAATGTAGATAATCACAGTATTCCACTGCAACTTTATCAAATGGTTTTTCCAACCACAGCTTTGGGCATTTAACCATCTCTTATTTCTTCTCCAGGTTCTGAATTGCATGCTACTGAAACCTGGAGAACTTTCAGGACAACCGTATGAAATTACATCAGCTTCTATGTTGGGTTTTTCCTTTTGATCATTTGCTGAGGTCAACCTTCATAGCTATGGACGGCTCCTTGTTTCTCAGGGTGTCCCTTTTATGTAGACTGACTGAGATATCACTAATTGCTTTCAGATAAGCTACTAGCAAGTTTATTTATGGGGTACTCAAGGAAGGACATTTAGTTCACTGCAAGCCTCAGAAGTAGTTATAAATCCCCCTCCCAACTCATTTAAACAACAGAGAACTGACCTCACAGGAGAGTAGGGAGGGGAAATATCTAGAGTCATTTAAATAAAGAAAAGGCATTAATTTAGAAACAAAACACATTGTTTCTACAGCTCTGTGACAGGTAATGAAATAAAAGGAGCTCACAAGCTTTCAAATGGGAACATTAGTTGGATTAGCCCCCTGCAACAAGATCAAAGTAAAGGCATTTTAAGTTGCTGTCAGATAGTATCAGACAGGGAGACTCACCACAAAGCTGGTGGAACCTATCAATCCCTTTCTTATTCTGTTAACAACCACCCACCTTTACCACATTTACACCCACACTGTGTTTACAACATCCTGCCCTTAGTTCAGTGTTCTGGTCTATTAGATTCGGTAAACCTTGAGTAACCTTACCATGGATTCCACACATCCAGGAACTATTTGTTCAGTGGCTTTTGCTTATTCTTTGATCAATAAGGAACAATAGGCAGTGCATTGCTGAGGTATTTGTTATGTGCCTGGGTGTCATTTTTTAGGCAAGACCCCAAATACTTTCTTGGACCACCATGAATTTACATTAACTGAATGTAGCCTGTGGTCTGCCACTATTTATTCTGATTTCATCACTAATGCACCCATTACTGACTGATTTAACCATTACCCACCCACCTTATCTCCACCTTATCATTACTGCCTAATAAAGGTTATAAGATTTCAAGTAAGAGAAATAGCATAAATTTGTAAAGAATTAGTTTGAACACCACACAATACTTCCATACTAGGTTTGCAAAGCAAAGAAGGATTTTGGGGAAGGAAAGACTTCACATTTTATCTACCCCTTCATAGTTTTTTTAAAAAAAGAATGAATAAATATATCCCAAAACCAATTGAGGTTTCATTCCTTATTTATTTTAACATATGGCATCTACAGAAACTATGCAATCACTGATATACAAATATAAGTTTAAATGTATGAGCAATGTATAAGGCATGTGGACAGTGTATATGAAATAAAGTATTAAGATAAGACCATAATAAAATAGAATAGATTTTTTATTGGGCAAGTGTGATTGGACACACAAGGAATTTGTCTTTGGTGCATATGCTCTCAGTGTACATAAAAGAAAAGATACATTTGTCAAGAATCATGGGGTACAACACTTAATGATCGTCATAGGATACAAATAAGCCATATTTTACTAATATAATAATATATATATGTGTGTAATATTATATGTATGTGTGTGTGTGTTTGTGTGTATCACATGTTTTTGCTGAATTTGAAAATTAGATAGATCTATTTCGGCCTTATTTTGGCCTCATCAGCTAGCCATACCCTCACTGGGACTCGAACCTGCAACCTTTGCCTTGTAAGGCAGGGAATTAACCTCTAGACAACAGTATCCAATCCCTTCAACTCTGTACCAGGGAAGGGTTACATGTTTTTTGTGTCGAATCACCCTGGTATATTGAAGGAACATCACAGCTCTTTCTTTCTTTCTTTCTTTCTTTCTTTCTTTCTTTCTTTCTTTATTTATAAACAAACAAACAAACAATCCTATAATATTATTATAAAATTATAATATTACTATATATCAATATATAATAATATAATAAAATCACTATAATATGATGCCATAAAGTCACACTAGGATAAAATGTTATAATTCAATACATAAGGAAGCTAACCACCCACATTCTGAATTTTGACCACTTTTATTTCAATCCAAAGGAAAGATGTGGGGCATATTCTTGCACTGATTTCTTTATAGCTACAATATGTGTGAATTATCTTTGTACAAACATCTTTATTTTCATCTGTCTTATTTAAATCCCAATGAAAAACATTCTAAGGAGCCCAAGCCTATTAGTATTGTTCAGATTCCAGTGTGTGGACATTCAGAACATCAGAGTAACAGAAAAAACCTATATCAGAAACAGCAGCACTATCAATAATCTCTTCACCATAGTACCTCCAAAATATTATACATTTAAAGATGCCATCAAGAAAAATTCAAAATCTTCAAATTCTTGAAAATAATGTCGGAAAACCTAATGTCTTTTGCAAAGGGGAGTGGGGGAACCTTTGAAAGCTTGTAAAACAGATTTTGGGAATAAATTACAACTCCTGTGATCCTGCCTGTAGCCACCACTGAACTATACATCTGAATGGCTGAAAGTTGGTGAAGTACGATAAGAATTAAAACAGGGTTTTTTAACTACTGCAATTAAAGGTAAAATAAAATAATGAACATACAAATTGCTCAGTAAAGAATGCGAAAATCTAACAAATTATAAAAAAGACAGAGGTGGTCAACTCTTTATTCTGAGTAATGTGAGTATTGCATTGGAGGTTCTGTGTTAGCAAAAACTTCAGAAGAGAAGGATTTAGGGGTAGTGATTTCTGACCATAGTTCCCTCTAAGCTGAGCAGTGAGCAATCGCTCACTTAAAAATCATCATCAACTCAGAGTTTTCCAAACCTGCCCAGAAGCCGAGAGGGAAAGAGTGAGAGGGAAGGAGAGAGAGAGGAAGAGAGAGAAACAGATAGAAAAAAGAGAGGAAGGAAAAGAGAAAGAAAAAGAATGGGAGTAAGGAAGAGAGAAAGAAAATCAAAATCTAGTTTGAAACTAGCTCAACTATTTAAGTGGCATTTTGATATTGATAGAGTTGCCCTATTATGAGCTCACTGTTATAGACACACAGTACAGTATTTTATTTTGAAATTCTCTGAGGCAAAACAGGGTGGGTTTTTTGTTTGTTTGTTTGTTTGTTTGTTTGTTTGTTTGTTTGTTTGCTTGCTTGCTTGCTTGCTTGCTTGCTTGCTTGTTTGTTTGTTTGTTTATTTATTTATTTATTTAATATTTTTGTGCCGCCCAGACACTATACTTTTCCGCCCACCTCCCAAAAAAATTAGAGGGAACACTGTTTCTGACAGTCTCAAAATGGGTGAGCAGTGTGGTCGGGCGGTAGGAAAAGCAAGTAGGATGCTTGGCTGCATAGCTAGAGGTATAACAAGCAGGAAGAGGGAGATTGTGATCCCCTTATATAGAGCGCTGGTGAGACCCCATTTGGAATACTGTGTTCAGTTCTGGAGAACTCACCTACAAAAAGATATTGACAAAATTGAACTGGTCCAAAGACGGGCTAGAAGAATGGTGGAAGGTCTTAAGCATCAAACGTATCAGGAAAGACTTAATGAACTCAATCTGTATAGTCTGGAGGACAGAAGGAAAAGAGGGGACATGATCGAAACATTTAAATATGTTAAAGGGTTAAATAGGGTTTAGGAGGGAAGTGTTTTTAATAGGAAAGTGAACACAAGAACAAGGGGACACAATCTGAAGTTAGTTGGGGGAAAGATCAAAGGCAACATGAGAAAATATTATTTTACTGAAAGAGTAGTAGATCCTTGGAACAAACTTCCAGAAGACGTGGTTGGTAAATCCACAGTAACTGAATTTAAACATGCCTGGGATAAACATATATCCATTGTAAGATAAAAATACAGGAAATAGTGTAAGGGCAGACTAGATGGACCATGAGGTCTTTTTCTGCCGTCAGTCTTCTATGTTTCTATGTTTATTTTTGTTAGGTCTACAACCACAAACTTTATGTTCTATTAGGAAACTGTGAAGAGTTGACAGGGCAAGATTGAAACCTGAGATTGATAGAAACATGGTCATGGATGGAATCTCAATGATTCTAGTAAAGGAAAATATTTGAAGCTCAGGGTTGAAATGAAGAATCCTTGGTGTTCTCTGAGCTTGGCTATTTTCTTGTAGATGTTTTATTACCCAAACTAGGTAACATCAGCGATGACATTGCCTAGTTTGGGTAATGAAAGGTCTGTAAGAAAAAAGCAAGCTCGGTGTTCTGCCAGCCTGTCTCAACCGCCCTTAATTACAGGCTAATTAGTCCAGGAAGACACACACCACACGATAAAAGGAAAACCCAAAAGTTTTTTAAATTTTTATTTATTGGATTTGTATGCCGCCCCTCTCCGGAGACTTGGGGCGGCTAACAACAATAATAAAACAATGTACAATAATAATCCAATAAATACTAAAAATGATTTAAAAACCCATTAATATAAAAAAACCCAAACATACATACAGACATACCATACATGAAATTGTAAAGGCCCAGGGGGAAAGAGCATCTCAATTCCCCCATGCCTGGCGGCAGAGGTGGGTTTTAAGTAGCTTACGAAAGGCAAGGAGGGTGGGGGCAATTCTAATCTCTGGGGGGAGTTGGTTCCAGAGGGTCGGGGCCACCACAGAGAAGGCTCTTCCCCTGGGTCCCGCCAAGCGGCATTGTTTAGTTGACGGGACCTGGAGAAGACCCATTCTGTGGGACCTAACTGGTCGCTGGGATTTGTGCAGCAGACGGCGGTCCCTGAGATAATCTGGTCCGGTGCCATGAAGGGCTTTATAGGTCATAACCAGAAAAACAGAAACAGCTCTCTTTTTAAATGTCAAAGGGATTTTCTGGTACACACAAGACACAGGTTAAATGCAGTCCAATTACTCACCCAATAACTGGGAAATTGAGTCCAATTCTAAAGTCCAGAGAGTCCACACACACAATCCTGAACAGCAACGAAACAATGAATCAGATAAACTGCCATGAGGCTAAAACACCAGGCTGCACTTGTATCTGTAGCACTAATTACAGCAGCCCCACCCATCCACAGGTGGCCTCATTTTCTCTTGTAATAATCCTTCAGTTGTTGTCTCCTATGCATCACTCTACGCATGCGTGGATGTGTCATTAATTCTTGTTCAGAATCCAGGGATGATACAGATGACTGATCTCCTCCTGGGCTGTCTGCCAAACTCCCCTCTTCCCTGTCACTCACGCTTCCTTGGTCGGAGAAGACTTTGTGGGCAAATTCTACTGGGAGCAAAACAGGCCTGCGGCATGTGGATGTTTCCCCCACATCCACCTCCACATTCCTTGGGGCAGGAGCTGCACCAGAGTTAACCACAACACTCAGGAGCATCAAGAATTTCAATGTTTAAATCTCCAAAATAAGCTGAATTATATAATAGAATACTTGGTGGTGGTCTAGGGCAAATCCTTATCTACTAAATGTAATAAATTTTTGAGAACTGGTAAAATTTAGCGTACCGGCTCATAGCCCACCACTGCCGCCAAACCACATCATGCCACTAAGTCACGCCCACAGAACGGCTAGTAAAAAAAAAATGATTTCACCACTGCTCCTCGTACTAAAGACAAAGACTTCTTCCTCTCATTCCTTGTTTTATTTATTTGGTTTTAAGTTCTTACTCTCCTAGTCTAAATATATACACTGCATTTTAATGATTTTATATACAATTATTTTAATTACCTTGTTAGCAGCTTTGACTACCTGTAAACTTAAAAAGTGGGATTAAATTACTTTGAATAAATATTTTTGTAACTTTGAGTTCCAAGAAACGTAGTTGAAGAAAATTTCACCAAGAGCCAGGAAAAAGTTACACCTGTTAAAGTTCTGCTTATCTGATTTCTTTAGAGCCAAGGGGGCCAATTATGAAGGGAAAAAATCTCCATAACATCATATGTCTGGTATCTGAAGTCTGTGGCAGAGAGAGGCTAAATGCAAACGAAAAAACCATGTGTTTCTGTTTTTAAAGAGAAGCCAAGGTTAGGTCGGCTGTTTGTAATAAAGGAAGCTTCAGAACTCCTATATAAGCAGGGATTATTGGGTTCACCACAATTTGGAATTCCAAATGAAGAGAGTAATTCTAAGAGTCCATGGTATTTGCTGTAATAAAATTTATTTTGTTCAAAGCGAAGTCTTGTTACAGGTGTTCTTCTGGCATTCAGTACTGGGTAATAATTACTGTTTGGATTTAAGCTTTTGAGGCTCTAGAGCATTGTCTAACAGCTGGATTAGAAGATCACTTGGAATACTATAAATTTATGCTGTACCGCAGCTGTGTCCCTAGGCTAAAATAGTTCTGTTGATAAAAGCATAACATTCAGAAACGTTAGAATGGGGGAAAAAATCCATAAGGAACATGTTGCTTAAGATACAAATCCAGCAACGTTTGTTCTTTTTTCTTTTGAAGAGATAACTGGGGTTGAAATATATAATATATCCGGGACCGCCTTCTGCCGCACGAATCCCAGCGACCGGTTAGGTCCCACAGAGTTGGCCTTCTCCGGGTCCCGTCGACTAAACAATGTCGTCTGGGGGGACCCAGGGGAAGAGCCTTCTCTGTGGTGGCTCCGACCCTCTGGAACCAGCTCCCCCCAGAGATTAGGATTGCCCCCACCCTCTTTGCCTTTCATAAACTCCTTAAAACCCACCTCTGCCGTCAGGCATGGGGGAATTGAAACATCTCCCCCTTGCCCATGTAATTTGGTGTATGATTGATTGTGTGCTTGTGTTTTATATATTGGGGTTTCTTTTTTGGACATTTTAACCTAAAATTGTAACTTAGATTGCTAAATATTAGATTTGTTACTATGTACTTTTTTACCATTGTTGTGAGCCGCCCCAAGTCTGCGGAGAGGGGCGGCATATAAATCCAATAAATCTAATCTAATCTAATCTATAGAAATGTGAAATGAGGAGAACAAATATTTTACTATTTTATATAGTATTCCGCCTTTTAAAAATTTCCTAGAATATTTCATTTCTCTAGGATAGGAGTAGGTGCTAACTTCCTACAAGGTAAGAACCCTGTAGGAAGTTAGCACCTACTCCTCTCCTAGAAAATTGAAATATTCTAGGAAATTTTAAAAAGGCAGAATATTATATAGAATATTCCTGGTAGAGAAATTGAGAAACATTTTTTTTAAGGCAGGAAACAGACTCACTCTTAGCAGCCCCCACCTTTGCCAATGTGCCATCAAGGAATGACCTCATTTCCAATATTACATAAGAGGGAAATATTTCATAAATAATTCATTCATTTCTGTTTTCTGGCTAAACAGCCCTAATCATTATACTGTATTTTTGGAGTGTAAGATGCACCTTTACCCCCCTATAAGAGACTGAAAAGCTCTGAATGTAGTTTTCAACTAAGACTTTTTTTTTAGCCCTAACAAGGTCCTAACACAATCTTCTGTTCTTTGCTAGCTAAGCAATCTTCCCTTTGCTTGCTTCTTTCATCCTGCTCCTTCCGACAAGCAGCTGAGCCTTTTTTCAGCCTTAAGGAGGTGCTAATGAGTAAAGCGATCTTCTGTGCTTTGCTAGTGAAGGGATCATCCCTTTGCCTGATTTTCTCCTTGTTTCTCTCTGAGAGAGAGAGAGAGAGAGAGAGAGAGAGAGAGAGAGAGAGAGAGAGAGAGAGAGAGAGAGAAGGGAAGTGTTATAGAAATTTTTTTTTTTATCCAAAACCAGGGGCAAAAAAACAAGCATGTGGGCTCAAAACCAGCAAATGTGCTGAAGCTGACCAGACTAAAGACTAGCCAATCCCAGCGACCGATAAGGTCCCGCAGAGTTGGCCTTCTCCGGGTCCCATCGACTAAACAATGTCGTCTGGCGGGCCCCATGGGAAGAGCCTTCTCTGTGGCGGCCCCGGTCCTCTGGAATCAACTCCCCCCAGAGATTAGAACTGCCCCCACCCTCCTTGCCTTTCGTAAATTACTAAAGACCCACCTATGTCACCAGGCATGAGGGAACTGAGATACCCCCCAGGCTTATTCAGTTTATCCATGGTATGATTATGTTGTATGGTTCCAATGTTGGTTTTAGAATGTTTTTAATATTAGATTTGCTACACTGTCACTATTTTGTCACTACACTACACTACACTGTGCTACACTGTCACTATTTTGCCCCAAGTCTGCGGAGAGGGGTGGCATACAAGTCTAATAAATTAAATTATATTAAATTAAGATGAAAACCTGGTAGGCAGATTATTTTTTCCCTATTTTCCTCCACCAAAACTAAGATGCCTCTTATACTTGGAAAAAATACACTAATTTTTCATTATTTGGAAATTAATTTTCTTGTTGTTTTAGAATTTTTGTACATTTTTTAAATACATGGTCTGCCTTCCATTCAGGAGTACAGTGTTCCCTCAATTTTCGCTGGGGATGCGTTCCGAGACCACCTGCGAAAGTTGAATTTCCGCGAAGTAGAGGTGCGGAAGTAAATACACTATTTTTGGCTATGAACAGCCTTCCCTTAACACTTAAGCCTTCCCTTAACACTTTAAACCCTTAAATTACAATTTCCCATTCCGTTAGCAACCATTTCGATTATTACTCACCATCATAGTTCCCTCTAAGCTGAGCAGGTGAGCAATCGCTCACTTAAAAATCATCATCAACTCAGAGTTTTCCAAACCTGCCCAGAAGCCGAGAGGGAAATTTTATTATTATTTCTGTGTCGCTCAGACACTATACTTTTCCGCCCACCCCAAAAAAAATTTAGAGAGAACACTGCTCACCATGTTTATTTATTAAAGTTTATTAAAAAAATTATTTATTAAAAGTCGTATGAAAGTTTGGCGATGACATATGATGTCATCGGGCGGGGAAAAATGTGGTATAAGGGGAAAAAACCACCAAGTATTTTTTAATTAATATTTTTGAAAAACCGTGGTATAGACTTTTTGCGAAGTTTGAACCCGCGAAAATCGAGGGAACACTGTACACAAAGCAGCATACACAGCAACCCTGCCTCTATTTATTTATTGGATTTTTATCTGGTGGGATAAAAATCCAATAAATAAATAAACAATCAGGAACGCCTGGAGGAATGTTGTGTATGAGGTCGCAATGGGTCAGACACGACTTCAGAACTAACAACAAGAACAAGGCCCAAATATTTACTGCTCCGAAATGAGGGCCACATTTATAATTCTGATCCCATGTGCTTATATCAGGTTTTTTGCCCCTTCAAGCTGGACATTGTGCTTCTCTTCTGTACCAAATCCAGGTAACATACTGAAATTTCCAACACAAAGAGTGAGAGTCAACAGACTGAATGTAAACAAATTGATTAAAAATTTAATTATTTTTCTTATTTTTAAAAAATAATTTTTATTGAATTTTTTTTAAATGTAAGACAGACAGAAGTAACAACATTTAACATATATAGGAGCTACCAGTGCTCCTCTTATTATAGAAGTCTTCCTAATACAAAAATAAAAAACTAATTCTATTTTAGATCAATACAGAAAAGTATACTTATTGATGAAATATCTGTTTGTATACAATACTAATATGCAAAGAAAAATAAACCTAAAATTTCAAACATTTTGTATTAATTATATAATTATGATTAAATAGTTAAACTCAGTTAATAAAAATAGTGTTATTCACTGAATTTCACTGTAAGTTGTATTCAAAAATATATATTTTACTGTTTCATACTTTATTTTATTCTCTTCAATAATCTTTTTTTCTCAAATTTTATAAAATTCAGATTCCACTTTATTATTTAACCTTCTCGTCATCATATCCAATTCTGCACATTCCATAATTTTCCTAAAATTAGTTTTTTTTAAAAAATCACACCTGCAATGAGGTGTGACCTTTCGGCTATTCATGTTTTGTGTTTCAGCTTCCCGTCCAATCTACCGGAGGTAATCAAATCAGTAACTTGATGAGAGGAACCAAATAAATAAATAAATAGAAGCAGAAGAGGCAGTTGATTGCGAAGACATAACACAGGCTATAATACGTGAATGCCTGGGCGCAACAAATTGCAAGTCTGAACATACTCACTTGAACGACACCACCACCCCCTTTTATAATACCAGAAATAATGTGCCATTCAGTTTAAATGACTGGATAATGTCTTAACAAAGGAAGAAAAGATATACAGCAAAAAGAGGGACAGGCCTCTGCTAATTAATCAGTGAAAATCAAAAGGGAAACCTGGGCCTTGTAGCAGCTAAATATTTGGGGTTTACCTGAGCTTCAGGAAGTGATTCAAGTCAGCTGAAAAGATTAAGCATCCTTTCTGTGAGGCTGATGAATTGACAGGTTGGCAGTGTTTCCAAGATCAGGTTAGCAGCAGGACAATGGTGCCTTATTGAGTAGGAAGTTTCAGAAATTAAGGAGCACCATTTAAAAAGTTGCCCCGGTCTGTCACAAAAGAGGATACTATTAATGTTTTGTTCTTTAAGCTAACAAATGCACCTGCAGCATTCCAGAGAAGAATATCTCTAGAAGGCTTGTCATAAGACTTCAGGCAGGAGATGAAGGGACATGTTGAGGGTTGGAAGCTGTTTGTGTAGAGTTTGTTTTGGAAAAAAAGGGGCAACTTTTGGGGTAAAAATATATATAATGACATGAAAAGTGAAAGAGGTTGAACTTGTCTTTATGTGGTAAATCTTCAGTTAGTGACTGTCATTAGAAGGACGAGAGCAACATTTTTCTAACTTTTATTAACTTTTGTGTTGTGAGCCGCCCCGAGTCTACGGAGAGGGGCGGCATACAAATCAAATAAATAAATAAATGAATGAATGAATGAATGAATGAATGAGTGAGTGAATGAATGAATTAATTAATTAATAAATAAATTAGCAAAGCTGCTCAGATCCTAGAAAAACAGAAATAGAAGGGCTTTGACCAAAAAAAAAAGATTAAACATGTATCAGTTCGATGTTGTCCTTATCATCCTATTCAAGCAAGTGTTTGAGGTGAGTACATTTTTAATATAAAGCTACATTAAAAATCATACATATTTACAAGGAGCATGGTGACACACATGATTAGATCATTGAGTTGACAATCAGCAAGCCTCCATCTGAGACCCAAGTTCTGCTATTGGATGGGCTGAGCTCCCATCATTCATTCCAGCTCCATCCCACCTGTCAGTTCAAAAGTGCAAATCAAGTAGATAAACAGGTATCCACATTAATGGGTACATGAAAGGACCTCTCAATTGGGCGTGGCACGGGCAATGGTGATGTAAGCAGCTAATCCTTTCAATTCAGACGTGCCTTGTTGTATCTAAATTCATTACACACATACACACACACCAACCAATACATCTGGATTGGATAGTTTGATGCATTTTGACCCCTACACAATCCAGACTCATTGATTTTTGTGTGTGTGTGTGTGTGTGTGTGTGTGTGTGTGTGTAAGATGTTTATAGCTTTAGTATAGCTGAATTTTATAGCCCTTGATGTTACTTCAGTAACTCCTGGGAATGCTAAAGATCAAAGTTGACTGGAAATAATAATAATAATAATAATAATAATAATAATAATAATAATAATAATAATAATAATAATACTTTGGGACTTTCAAATTTAAACTAACAAGGTTAAATTACACAATATGCCAGACCTCATGAAGCCATTATCCTCCTGAAGCAGGATACATATTGGAAGAACCACTAAAGCAGGGGTCAATTTCAAAGTCAATTTCATTGAGGGACACATCAGGGTTGTGTTTGATCTTGAGGCCGGAGTGGGCGTGGCCAATCCAATGTCACCTGTGTCAGGAACATCTGTGGTGGCCAAATGCTAAGGCAAAACTGCCCTCAGACCCTCCCTTCCTCTCATTATAATTTCCTTCCTTTTATTCTTTTTTCTCCTTTCTTCTTCCTTCCCCTCTTTCCTCCTTTTTCCTTCCTTGCTCTCTTTCCATCTTCGTTTTTTGTCTTTCCTCGTTCCCTTTCTCCTTTCCTGTCCGTACTTGGATGCTCAAATGCAAAAGGGGAAACATTTCTCCTTTTCTTTTGTTTTCTTTGTTTATTTATTTAATTTATTTATTTGTTTATTTTGTCCAATACATAATACACATTGAAGAGAATAGATATGTAATAATATAAATAAAGAAAAGAATAGAAGAAAAGATATAAAAATATAGGTGAACATATATGAAAGGAAGAAAAGATAAATGAGATAAGGAGAGACAATTGGACAGGGGACGGAAGGCACACCGGTGCACTTATGCATGCCCCTTACTGACCTCTAAGGAACCTGGAGAGGTCAATCGTGGATAGTCTAAGGGAAAAATGTTGGGGGTTAGGGGTTGACACTACTGAGTCAGGTAATGAGTTCCACGCTTCGACGACTCGGTTGCTGAAGTCATATTTTTTACAGTCAAGTTTGGAGCGGTTAATATTAAGTTTGAATCTGTTGCGTGCTCTTGTGTTGTTGCGGTTGAAGCTGAAGTAGTCATTGACAGGTAAAGTTTGCAGTAAATGTCTTTGCAGAAATCTCTATGCCCCCCCCTCCATTCCCACCACTTCCAGCCAATGAATCTGAACTGGAACTATGTAGGAACTGCATAAGCGAACTGCAGTCTGAATGTCTATTTGCATTTATCGATACATTTGTAAGAACAAAATCTGCTGATTTGACTTGTATTGATTTAAAACCAAAACCAAAAAAACACAGGAGCAGTACAAATCAAATTCTAGAAGTTGGAAAAGGAAGCAAAGAGCTTACTCATTGCTTTTTCTTCCCCCTCATTTCCATTCTCCTCCAGACTCTGTTGAGCTAAGTTTAAACAATTTCTTCCAAAGTAAAATCAGGTTTCCCAGTGTCTTAGCCCTCACCTTATATTGAACTACAGTGGTACCTCTACTTATGAACGTAATTTGTTCCGTGACCAGGTTCTTAAGTAGAAAAGTTCGTAAGAAGAAGCAATTTTTCCCATAGGAATCAATGTAAAGGCAAGTAATGTGTGTGATTGTGGAAACCACAGGAAGGGTGGAGGCCCTGTTTCCTCCCAGGAGATTCCTAGAGAGGTCCCACGGAGGCTTCTCCCTGCCTTTTCCGGCCTTGTTTCCTCCCAGGAGATTCCTAGAGAGGTCCCACAGAGGCTTCTCCCTGCCTTTTCCGGCCTTGTTTCCTCCCAGGAGATTCCTAGAGAGGTCCCACGGAGGCTTCTCCCTGCCTTTTCTGGCCTTGTTTCCTCCCAGGAGATTCCTAGAGAGGTCTCACGGAGGCTTCTCCCTACCTTTTCCGGCCTTGTTTCCTCCCAGGAGATTCCTAGAGAGGCCCCACGGAGGCTTCTCCCTGCCTTTTCCGGCCTTGTTTCCTCCCAGGAGATTCCTAGAGAGGCCCCATGGAGGCTTCTCCCTGCCTTTTCTGGTTACAGTTTTGGAGGCTCGGGTTTGTAAGTGGTTCTTGAGAAGAAGCAAAAAAATCTTGAACACCTGGTTCTTATCTAGAAAAGTTCGTAAGTAAAGGCATTCTTAGGTAGAGGTACCACTGTATATAGAAAAAGGTAAAAGAGTCTCTGTGGATTTTACTCCGCCAGCCATATCGGTCCCTAAGTCAGCATGATGTCATGGAGTGCAACTACCTTCCCATCAAAGTGGTACCTATTTATTTATTTGCATTTGCATGCTTTTGAACTGCTAGCTTGGCAGAAGCTGGGATGTGGATGGGAGCTCACCCATCACCTGGCACTCAGGTCTCAGGCCACCCTAGGCCACCCCTGCTCCAAGGTCTCAAGAGCTTTAAAGGACAAGGCCAACAAAATTGTGTTTGACAAGTACTCCCTTCCTTATTCTCACCCTTTTAAATTTGGATTCTTTATTTTCTTTTCTTCTGCTGCTTCTTTTACTGCCTTGTGATTTTATATTACTTATTTTAATTGCATGTGTTATTATTTTACTGTATGCTTATTTTAGTATCTCCATTGCAGAGTTGCGGTACTGAAGTATCACATATAAATAAGGGTGGGAAGAGGGGGGAAAGGGTTTAGCAATAATTTAAAGCCATATCTAAAAAAGAAAATACTATAGTTAGAAAAAAAAAATTGACCAGATACTTATGATTAGTTGAGTTATAATTGCAATAAGGAACTTGACAGGCATGTAACTTCATTTTATTAATACCAATAACTGTTTAAACAAAGTTAATCCTCAAGGATTCAATTTACAACCCTAATTCCTTTGGGCTAAACTTGTATTGAGAAGCCAGCATTAGCCATAAACATATGAAGTAATTTTGGACAACAAGTTATTTCATATATATTCTGTGGATAATAATAATTAATTTCATCACATTGCTACGGTGCCATCTGGAAACAATAGTTTATACTACATTGATGATGTAAATGCTGATCCAGAAAACCTTATGAGATATTAAATTTGTTTTAAAACTCTTTGTTGTCTAATACAATCATCCCCATCTGAAGCTCTCCACAGACATTTTCATCCAAAAGGGTGGCATACAAGTCTAATAAATAATAATAATGATTATTAATAATTAATAAATAATTAATAAATAATTAATAATATAAATATAAATATAAATATAAATATAAATATAAATATAAATATAAATATAAATATAAATATAAATATAAATATAAATATAAATATAAATATAAATATAAATATAAATATAAATATAAATATAAATATAAATATAAATATAAATATAAATATAAATATAAATATAAATATAAATATAAATATAAATATAAATATATAATAATATTAATATTGATGATGATTTATTTATTTATTTATTCATTCATTCATTCATTCATTCATTCATTCATTCATTTATTTATTTATTGGATTTGTATGCCGCCCCTCTCCGTATGATGATGCTGATGTTGTCATCTGGCGGGACCCAGGGGAAGAGCCTTCTCTGTGGCGGCCCCGACCCTCTGGAATCAACTCCCCCCAGAGATTAGGATTGCCCCCACCCTTTCGCAAACTCCTTAAAACCCACCTCTGCCGTCAGGTATGGGGAAATTGATTCCCCTGGGCCGTTTCTGCTTTATGTATGGTTTGTATGAGATGTATGATTGTTTTTTATATTAAGGGTTTTAAATTGTTTTAACCATTGGATTTGTACTGTTTTGTTGTTGTGAGCCGCTCCGAGTCTCCTGAGAGGAGCGGCATACAAATCTAATTAATAATAGTAATAGTAATAGTAATAGTAATAGTAATAGTAATAGTAATAGTAATAGTAATAGTAATAGTAATAGCAATAGCAATAGCAATAGTAATAGCAATAGTAATAGTAATAGTATTATCATCGTTATTATCATTATCATTATTATTATTATCATTTAGCCACCCATGTACTAAATGTACTTTTGGGGGGGGGATTTCCCCCCCTTTCTTCTGTCAGTCTCTCTCTCTCTCCCTTTCTTTTTTTTCCTCTTGGTCTTTTGCATCATCTTCCAAAGTTTACCTCAGTAACTCCGTCAGACTTGCCAAAGTAGTGATCTTTTTTCCACATATTCAAGTGTTCATAAAATGTTGACTTGTCTTATCAATGTTACTTCATCCCATTTTCGGTAAAATGATTTTTATCCACTTTTTTTGTGAGAGCCTTCTGAATTATGTGCAATGGAAGAGAGCATGCCATGGACACAGTCCAGCTTGGTGAATAAACAGAGTTTTCCGTCTGTTTCTTCTGCAGCCGTCCTTTGTGCCAAGCTATGAACCAAACTTGTTAGAACTCTGACTTTTTTTTTAAAAAAAAAAAGTGCTCATGGAGTTGAATTAGCGGGTGAGCAGTAGAAATAAAAACAGGTGGAAATAGACAGGTGCAAAATAAACCAAACATTTCACTCTGACACTCACTTTCACTAGCTTTATTTCTTTCACTTTCTCAACCTACATGAGATAGAAAGATTTTTTTTAATCCAGATAACTTTTCTTCTTTCAGTACTTTCATTCTGTACTGTTAATTTCACATAATAATAATAATAATAATAATAATAATAATAATAATAATAATAATAATGGCTTACAAGTGGAACACTCAAAAAGGAGACAGAAGGACTAATATTGGTGGCACAAGAACAGGCCATTAGAACAAATGCTGTCAAAGCCAGAATTGAAAAATCAACAGACGATCCAAAGTGCAGACTCTGTAAAGAAACAGATGAAACAATCGATCACATACTCAGCTGCTGCAAAAAGATCGCACAGACGGACTACAAGCATAGACATGATGCTGTGGCACAGATGATCCACTGGAACTTGTGCCGGAACTACCATTTATCAGTGGCAAAGAACTGGTGGGATCATAAGCCCGAAAAAGTGGTCGAAAATGAGCAAGCAAAACTACTGTGGGACTTCCGACTTCAGACTGACCGAATTCTGAAGCATAACACACCAGACATTGTGATTGTGGAGA
This sequence comes from Erythrolamprus reginae, assembly GCF_031021105.1. Lineage (NCBI taxonomy): Eukaryota > Metazoa > Chordata > Lepidosauria > Squamata > Dipsadidae > Erythrolamprus > Erythrolamprus reginae. The sequence goes on along the minus strand of NC_091953.1, from coordinate 23,160,726 downwards.
AAAAGAAAGTATGGATCATCAACATCGCAATCCCAGGAGACAGCAGAATTGAGGAGAAGCAGCTAGAGAAATTAGTGAAATACGAAGATCTAAAAATCGAGCTGCAACGACTCTGGCATAAGCCAGTGAAAGTGGTCCCAGTGGTCCTTGGCACGCTGGGCGCAGTACCAAAGGATCTCAGCGGATATTTGAAAACCATTGGAATTGCCAAAATCTCCATCTGTCAATTGCAAAAAGCCGCTTTACTGGGATCGGCAAACATAATTCGTCGCTACATCACGCAGTCCTAGGTGCTTGGGAAGCGCCCGACTGGTGATGAAATACGAAATCCAGCATAGTGATCTCGTTTGCTGTGTTATACTGACATAATAATAATAGTAATAATAATATTAATAATAATAATAATAATAATAATAATAATAATAATAACAACAACAAAAATAAAAATAATTTATTAGATTTGTATGTCACCCCTCTCCGAGGACTGATGTTAATGGCAGCGTGGTTTTTAGTGAATTAAAATTAAAATTTCATAGGGAAATTATATCCCTATGAAAAAAAACCCCATATTACTAAGTTTATTATTAAGAGCATGCTAATGTATAAGGATGGTAAAAAAGGATAGTGATGATGATGAATTAAAAAAAATTAAATGGAGGAAAAAAAACTGTTAAATTTGGGGATTATTTGAATTCAAGCTGCAAATTTTAATACAAGTAGTCCTTAATTTAGTTCATTTAGTGACCTTTCAAAGTTACAACAGCCTATAACTATACACTATAAAAAGTGACTTGTAACCATTTTTCACACCTATAACCATTGCAGCCTCCTCATGGCCATATGATCAGAATTTGGATGCTTATTAGCTGGTTCATATTTATCACATTTGCAGCGTCTGTGGGGTTTATGTGATCAGTTTTTGGGACAAGATACACTTAACAACCGTGAATCTTAACAACTGCACTGATTTCATTAACAACTGTGGCAAGAGAAGTCATCCAACAAATGTCTCAATTAGCAACACAAATTTTGGGCTTAATTGTGGTCTACCTGTAGCATCATCATTATTTGAAGGCAATAACTCGGACTTCAGCACACGTCTTTCCCAGCTAGGAAACCTGAGATACCTGGGCATTTTCCCTCCTGATTTTTAAATGCAATAAAACAATTTAGAACATGCAAAAATATATTAAAAGCAATAAAAATGTTCGTCTGGAAGTGCCAGATTAAATCTGGCACCAGTGCTAGACAGAGCACTTGCTATTAAATTCTGCTTTCACTCAATGGCTGCACATTCTGTTCTGGGGAATTTGTTTTCATTGGAATTTATTGGTGAAGGATCCTTCAGGATTCTCTGCGTTCTACATTTTTAAGCAAATTAACTTGGTTCTCATTTTCCAGAATGATATCCCAGTCAGGCCAGGTCCAATTTTTATTTTCCAAAAGTTCTCTTTCCAAATGTCAAAACACTTTTTTAGAAACATCACATGAAGTATTAGAATACAATATCTATAGTATCTATTGGATGAAAAATATATCAATAAGAATACTTGTTATGTGTGTGCTTATTTAAATGGATGGAGAGGCAGAAAAGGGTGAACATGTATTTAAACATCTGTGAATCTGGGCTGGTCCAAGATTAAGCTAAGATGTCCAAGTTCATAATGGTGAAATGTAAAAAGGTTCCCCTAAATCCAGAAAAATTGCATATTTTAGTTCCTTGGCCATCTTTTCATACTCATTTATGGTTATCATCCTTTCTATCATACCATTGAAAGCTGGCTCAGTGAATTTATTTTGTATTGTAATAATCTGCAATAAAAATCTGGGAGCAGATAAATGATTTTCATTCCAACAATAACATTATTGGGTCATTTTATTCATGTTATATAAGCACTAGAAATCTTCCAATTACTTTTAAAAGTCTAGGGAATTTGATCTGAAAATTGCTCTTAAATGCGCAGCACTTTTTGTTATAGCAGTACATTGAAGTACTGGGATTTGCCCACCGAAGATTATTATTCTGAAAGGTATAATAGACAAACTTGAGATATTAGATCAATAGGTTACTGGATTAATAGCAATTTGAATCTTGATTCTTTTCCATTTCTGACTTGGGATGAATTTACTTAAAAGTATAGCCTTCCTTGGAATGTATTATTTCACAATGTCTCACTAATGGAAATTAGTTCCTCATCCTTGCTTTCTGTACTGCTATGTTAATGAGTTAAAATTCAGACCTCATAATATTTGGGTTTCAAGAATTTGATAATAATAAATTAGATCTGAATCTCTTCCATGGGATAAAATGTCATTCAATAACTTTGTTGGAAGCTCATATCAAGAATTTAAGAATGTGCATGTTTAGTTTCATTGAGCCTGGATCATTGTCCATATTCCTAATAGTTTCAGTGGACACTGAACACTAGTTTTATTATTTTATTTATTTATTTAACTTAGCCTGTCCTAGTTTCTAGCCTGGTGCCTTACCCATTGGACCAAACTGGTTCCTTCAATTTAGGAACTACCATGTCCCTGTAATTTGGCTTCAACCTTTCACTTTTACTATGAAATTGGAAATAGAAAACTGGGGTAAAATCATATATATATTTCCGATAGAATGGCATTTCAGATAAATTGAACAATTAATGTTATGAAAATTCTAATATCCAGATAAATGTATAAAGTGGTCACTATCCACGACTGGACAATGCTCAGCTTTCCATATGTTGCTAGACTATGATTCTCATCTTTATCACTAGCTATGCCTATCTAGGACTGAAATCCATCTACTCTACCACTGGTTAGAAAATAGGAAAAATCCTTGTTAAGTACACTACGAACATGTAAATAATAATAATAAAAAATTATACCTAATGAAATCAAACAGAGCAAATAAGATAAAGGTATGAACTTCTAAATTAGACGAACATCGGACTTCTATGTTACTTATATATCTTGCTTCTATTTTTTTTAATATGTTATTTAAAAGAGACAAATTGAATTTTGATAATAACTATAACTGGCTAAAGAAAATCTACATAATTTCGGAAGAATTTACAGACTGATCCTGTACTCGCTTATATTTTAAAATGTATTTTTTATGTACTGTTTTTTCTTTCCCCCCTTTTTTTATATATACGCTTTCTTTTCTTTTTCTTTTTTTTTCTTTCTGTGTATTATATTTATATATTTGTAAATAAAAAAATATTTTTTTTAAAAAAAATGGAAATCCATGCATTATTTCATTTACTAAATAACCGAATAGAAGCAGAATGTAGAGAGAAAGAGACCGAAGATTTGTTTATTTTTTTTTGCTAAAGGGAATCTGCCAGTCTATATCTTTTAGAGGGTATCTGTTAATGGCTCAATGTTAGAAAATAATATCTTCAGAGCAGGCATTTCATTCGCCATAAAGGAAGTTCACATTAAACCCACCAAATTGTGAACAGCATAGGCCAGTGATGGCAAACCTTTTTGTTCTCGAGTGCCGGAAGAGTGTGCGTGTGCGCTATTGTACATGTGTGAGTGCCCATACCCATACTTCAATGCCTGGGGAAGGTGAAAACAGCTTCTCCTGTCCCCTCATTGGCCCTCTGGAGGCTGGAAATGGCCTGTTTCCCAACTTCTGGTGGGCCCAATAGGCTTATGTTTTGCCCTCCCCAGGCTCCAAAGGCTTCCCTGGAGCTGGGGGTGGGTAAAAACGGACCAGAATATCTCCAGGACCGCCTTCTGCCACATGAATCCCAGCGACCAGTTAGGTCCCACAGAGTTGGCCTTCTCCGGGTCCCGTTGACAAAACAATGTCGATTGGCGGGACCCAGGGGAAAAGCCTTCCCTGTGGCGGCCATGGCCCCCTGGAACCCGCTCCCCCCAGAGATCAGAATTGCCCCCACCCTCCTTGCCTTTTGTAAGCTCCTTAAAACCCACCTCTGTCGTCAGGCATGGGGGAACTAAGGGGCGAGCATAAGTGCACTAGTGTGCCTTCCGTCCCCTGTCCAATTGTCTCTCCTATATTTTATATCTCTTTTCTCCCATTCATATATCCTTCCTCTACTCTTCATTGATGTATTCTATTCTCATATCTCTTCTTCTGTCCCTTCCCTGATATTTACTACTACACGTTTTTATTCTCCTTAACTTTCAATTTGTACTGGACAAAATAAATAAATAAATAAATGAATGAATGAATGAATGAATGAATGAATAAATAAATAAATAAATAAATAAATAAATATCTTTTCCCCCTAGGCCTATACAATTTCTACATGGTATGTTTGTGTGTGTGCTTGTTTGGTTTTTAATAAGGTTTTTTTTAGTTATTTTAAATATCGTATTAGATTTGTTATATGCTGTTTTTATTATTGTTGTTAGCCACCCCGAGTCTATGGAGAGGGGCGGCATACAAATCTAATAAATGAATAAATAAATGAATAAATAAATAAATAAAAACGCCTTCCCCCGTTCCCCCAGAGGCTCTTTGGAAGCCAAAAACACCCTCCCAGAGCCTCTGTGTGAGCCAAATATCAGCTGGCTGGCACACACATGCACACTGGAGTTGAGCTAGGGCAACAGCTTGTGTGTCAGCATACCACCTGTGACACCCATGCCATAGGTTCACCATCACTGGCATAGGCTCCTGTTCTTTGCCTTAGTACAGGGCTGTCAAACTTGCGGCCAGAGGGCCATATGTGTCATGTGATGGCACCATCCATGCCCAGTTTAGCGAAGGGGGGCAAACTCCCAATATCTCATGTGACGCCACCGTGACAACATGAGTTTGCCCCCTCTAACTTAGTAGCTGAAGAAAAGTCATCTCCCCCGATTCCATAAAGTGTTAAAAAGAATTGTCCTTGAATTGTGGAATCCTAGAATATTGATCTGATAATTTTTTTGTGATCTTTCAGGTTTTAATGACTTCTTCACCAGTTGTATAAAATTGGCCCAATAGGGAGGGCAAAATGCAACTTTGGTTATAAAGCCCTTCATGGCACCGGACCAGAATATCTCCGGGACCGCCTTCTGCCGCATGAATCCCAGCGACCAGTTAGGTCCCACAGAGTTGGCCTTCTCCGGGTCCCATCAACGAAACAATGTCGTTTGGCAGGACCCAGGGGAAGAGCCTTCTCTGTGGCGGCCCCGACCCTTTGGAACCAACTCCCTCCAGATATCAGAGTTGCCCCCACCCTCCTAGCCTTTCGTAAGCTCCTTAAAACCCACCTCTGTCATCAGGCATGGGGGAATTGACATTTTCCCTCCCCCTAGGCTTATAAAATGTATGCATGGTATGCTAGTATGTATGATTGGTTTCTAAACTGGGGTCTTTTAAATTAACTTAAATATTAGATTTGTTTACATTGTACTGTTGTTGCTGTGAGCCGCCCCAAGTCTACGGAGAGGGGCGGCATACAAATCTTATTAATAAATAAATAATAAATAAATAGTTCGTTGACTAATCTAAGCCCGCAACAAATCTTTATTGACTGGAAGTATAGTTAGGCTTCAGGAGAAGTTTAAGTAACAGAAGAAAGTTATAAAAAGTATATAGTCTCTTTTGGAAGATTTCAAAACAATATGCCCTTCTCTTATCAGATGTTCAACAAAAGATCTATTATTGTGATTGGTAGGTCTATGTGATGGTTGGTTATTTTGAATGCGTATAATAAAGCAAGAGGCGAGTTTTAGTCTTAATTCTGGAAAATAGTAAAACATAAGAAGAAATACTTCAGATAATGGATAAGGTTTCTGGCAACAGTGCCCTGAAAAGACAAAATAAATGTTAAATCTGTTCAGCTTTGGATAAAAGCATTTTTCTGTTGTTTATCTTCTTTGATCCAGTGTAGTTCATAACAAAAGCAGTGAAAGTACTGTTGTTGTAGCCCAGGCCTTTAGTATTGGACGTGGAAATGCCTGATGGAGTTAAATAAAGCCAAATAACTTCTCTGTATCTGCCAAATATTCCCTGCTTAAGAAAAGATGGAAGAGTTCAAAACACCATGACTTTTCTTTTTTAAAATAAAATGGAAAATTCCAAAAATACAAAATGATTCATTATCTTATTCTTTTCCCCCCGTTTTTCGCTCAATTGATCTGAAAATTTAGCACATGATAAAAAAATGGAAATGGAATAAACGGGTGGGGTATTTTCTCTCTATTATGAATATCTGTCATTAAAATGGAGAGGTCTACTAAGGAAAGTAATTAAATTAACCCAGATAATCATAAACAGTGGGGCTCTGACATAATTTTTTAAAATATACAAGTATTCCTGTAGTTTTAATTCAAAATGAAGTATACATTTCATTATCAGGACCCTCTCCCTCAGAAAAAAAATAGACTGAGCTCCAGTTTTGCATTTTTACTATTACAGTGATCCCCCGTTTATTGCGTCCCCAACCATTGCGAACAGGGTACTTCGCTATTTTTCAACCCGGAAGTCAAAAATACCATCTACGCATGCGTGCCGGGCACGCATGCGTAGATGGCAGCGGCTTCCCTGGGTCTTCCCCCTCTTGCTGGCGTCAGCGAGGAGTTTCCCCACCGCCCACGCAAACTCCTCGCTGCCGCTCGCCCGCCCTTCGCCTGCCCACGCCGTTCGCTCCCCCCTCTTGCTGTCGGGAGGGCGAGAAGCCCTCCCCAGCACCCGCTCGCCCGCCCTTCGCCCTGGCGGAGAAATTCCAGCCCCCACCTGGTCCCGCCCGCGGCTCGGCTTCCCTGGCTGCTGCTCCGGTCGCCCGATCGTCTCCTGCCTCCCGTGCCGATGTTCCCTGCCAAGCCTGGCTCGGATTCCCTGGCTGCTTGGCCGGGGGGGGGGGGGGGGCTCGGCCGAAAGGAGCTGGAGACGCAGAGCTGAACACACCCCTTCATCCCCAAAGGCCGGCCTTTTTGTCTGGGAGGGAAGATGACGTGCCGGTGGCACAGGGGCGAGGGGCGGGAGGCAAATCGCTGCGTCTCCAGCCCCTTTTGGCCGAGCCCCCCCCCCTCCGGCCAAGCAGCCAGGGAAGCCGAACTGGGCTTGGCGGGGAACATCGGCACGGGAGGCAGCTTCTGCCGGACATGGGCAATGGGCGGGACAGAGAAGCGGGGAGAATCAGGAGGCTCCTTTGGCAGCTGGGGGCTGCCTGGCTTTGTTGTTTTGGCTGCAGCGGGTGCCAGGCAGCCTCCAGCCGCCAAAGGAACCTCCTGATTCTTCCCGCTTCTCTGTCCCGCCCATTGCCCGTGTCCGGCAGAAGCTGCTGCCTTATTGCTCTTTGCCGGCGGGATGCAAAGTGCTGGGGTGGGAGGGTGTCCTGACAGCCCCCCCCACCCATATGCTTCGCCTCCCGCCGGGCAAGAGCGCTCGGGTGGCAACTTCTTCTAGATACGGGCGATGTCCACGCTCTCTCTCGGCGCTTTCGAGCCGAGTCCGTGAGCGAGTTCGCTCCCGGACTCGGCTCGAAGGCGGCGAGAGACAGCGCCAAGGAACGGGCCTGTCCACGCTCTCTCTCGGCGCTTTCGAGCCGAGTCCGTGAGCGAGTTCGCTCCCGGACTCAGCACGAAAGCCCCGAGAGACAGCGCCAAGGAACGGGCCTGTCCACGCTGTCTCTCGGCGCTTTCCAGCTGAGTCGGGGAGCGAGTTCGCTCCCGGACTCAGCACGAAAGCCCCGAGAGACAGCGCCAAGGAACAGGCCTGTCCACGCTGTCTCTCGGCGCTTTCCAGCTGAGTCGGGGAGCGAGTTCGCTCCCGGACTCAGCACGAAAGCCCCGAGAGACAGCGCCAAGGAACGGGCCTGTCCACGCTGTCTCTCGGCGCTTTCCAGCTGAGTCGGGGAGCGAGTTCGCTCCCGGACTCAGCACGAAAGCGCCGAGAGACAGCGCCCCCCGGACCCCCAACCCGGGTTTGGGGGGCTGCTAGGAAGCCCCCCATGCCGGCGGCAAACAGCCGCGCCGCCCCCAATCTTCGGCTCCTCGCTAGCACTGTGGGAGTAAAAACACCGTCTGCACATGCGCAGACGGTGTTTTTACTTCCGCATCGCTACTTCGCGAAAACCCGCTCGTTGCGGGGGCTCCTGGAACGGAACCCTCGCAACGAGCGGGGGATCACTGTAATGGCTAATAATAATAATAATAATAATAATAATAATAATAATAATAATAATAATAATATATTAGATTTGTATGCCGCCCCTCTCCGAAGACTCCGAAGATACATAATGTATCCATGACCTAAATTCCACAATGATTAAAACTCAGCAAGAATTTTCCTGAAGCTAAATCAATGGTTCTCAAACTTTCAATGCCACGACCCCTTAATATAGTTCCTCAAGTTGTGGTGACCCCCAACCATAATTCTAGCACCAATTCTCCCAACAGAGCTTTAATCTGCTGGTAGGATGGTCAGAGAGACACTCCCACTGTAAACACATGATTGGTCGGATTGTAAAAATATGTTCCAAGGCACCACAATAGAGGCTTTAGCTCCTAACACCATGGGAAATTTGTCTTTTCACGTGGTCTTAGGTAACCCCTGTGAAACGGTCGTTCGACCCCCAAAGAAGTCCTGACCCCCAGGTTGAGGACCACTGAGGTAAATACTTCCCTCTGTGATTTCATTACAACATTTCACCATGACCACTATTATCTAAAAAATCAGAAGAATTCTGTGTACTAATCTGTTCACAGAGCGTGATGGTGCAGTGGTTTGAATGCAGTACTGCAGGCTGCTTCTGCTGACTGCCGGCTGCCTGCAATTTGCTAGTTCAAATCTCACCAGGCTTCCATCCTTCCGAGGTTGGTAAAATGAGGACCCAGATTGTTGGAAGCAATATGCTGACTCTGTAAACTACTTAGAGAGGGCTGAAAAAGCACTGTTAAGTGGTATGTTCTTCCAATTGCAGTAAATGAGGTTGAATGTGTATAATTTTAGAAGAGTGTGCGTGCATGTGTGTGTGTACATAAACATACAATTTATATAGTACATAATGTATATTTTGGTGTGCCTGTGTGTAATATGTATGTACACATATGGTATATATACATGTTGTGGTTAGCTCTGGCCCAGCTCCTGCCCCAAGGACTGTGGAGGTGAGGGAGACATCCACATGCTGCAGGCCTGTTTTGCCCCTGGTGGAATCTGATGATGAAGGCTCCTCTGACCAAGAAGACATGAGTGACAGGGAGGAGGAGAGTGTGGCAGACAGCTCAGAAAAGAGATCAATTATCTAGCTCCTCCTTGGATTCAGAACAAGAGTTAATGATACAGCCACGCATGCGGAGAGCGATGCATAGGCAACAACAACTGAGAGATTATTATCAAAGAAAATGAGGCCACCTGTGGTTGGGTGGGGCTGTGGTAATTAGTGAGGCTGCTATAAAGAGCAGCCTGTGGGTTTGGCCATTGTGGAGGATTATCTGATCATTGTGTTTTGTAACTGCTTTACTGACTTTGACCTTTTGTGTGCGGATTTTCCCCCGCTTTGAAACTAAACCAGAGCAAAGTGTGTTTCACTTTGTGAAAGAAGGACTGTGAATTGCCTCACAGCTGCAATCTAAGTATTACAGAACTGATAAGGGACTTGTACAAATTACCAGTTTATTTGGAGATGAGTGCTCTTTGCTATACCAAAAGAGGGCTTGGTTTAAGTGAACTTTCATTATAAAGAACATTGTTTTGGATTTTCAAACGTGTGTGTGTCTGAAATTTGTACCTGTGAATTTTTGGGAGGAGTCTACCAGAGAGCCCGACAGAACAAATACATAGAATTAAATAGTATATTTTGGATGTTCAGTAATAGTAAATAGATAGGGAAATTGTATCTCTTTGAGGCAAAGAGAGGCCAGGCACCCTAACCGTAACCCAAACCTTTGACGTGAGTGGCGTCAAGTTGGCCACCTTTTAGCCAGTCACATAACCTTTAAGCCACCCCCGGTCACATAATCACCAAGCCACTCCCACCTGGTCACATGACCAGCAAGCCACACCCCCAAAATAAGCCACACCCAGAGTGTGGTAGTAAAATGTTTTGCAGCCATTCACTGGTGCCTTTAAGAAAAACATGCTCTCCATGTGCCCATTCTCATGGCCTGTGATGAAAATAGACATTTTCCTATTAAGGAATAAACTTTTAGCATTTTCTTATGACAGGTATGCATAAACATAGAGGAAAGCTTTTCACTTGTTTTTGTTTTAAAAATGGATTTTTCATGGACTTCTATTCCAAATGAGGACATTGCGTGGTTTTTAACAAAATTGTGCAATCTCTAAACCATTAATAAAATATTATTTATGACCATTGAATAAACTGTTGAGAAAGAAGGCCAATGTTACCAGCGTGAACTTTTGCTAGTCTGCACAGCCTGGAGCCCCACCTCCCTATGCCTGGTGGGTGGCTCCCCTGTGACAAGACACATATTTCTCTCTAGTGTGTTTTTTCCCAGTTTCCACTCATGGAACTTGCAGATCAAGTGTCCCATTTCAATCTTTGGATATTTCTTCTCTTTTGTTGGCCGAAAGAATAACCATTCCTTTATGTCTAAATGTCCAACTCCAGTGACCTAAATTTGCAAAGCAATCTTAAGTATCAGGTAATAATGTCAAGTAATACTCAAAAATCAACACAATAATACAGCATTTCCTATAGAGGCAAGGAATAAGAATCAATCGGAGGGCACTCAGAGAATTTCTTCTTCTTCTTCTTCTTCTTCTTCTTCTTCTTCTTCTTCTTCTTCTTCTTCCACTTCCTCCTCTTCCTCTCCTTCTCCTTCTTCCTCTTCCTCCATCTCTTCTTCTCCTTCTCCTTCTTCTTCTTCCTCTTCCTCCTCCTCCTCTTCTTCTCCTCCTTCTATTTCTTCTTCTCCTTCTATTTCTTCTTCTTTGTCTTCTTCTTCTTATTTTTCTTCTCCTTCTCCTTCTCCCTCTTCCTCTCCCTCCTCCTTTTCGTCTTCTCCTTCTCCTCCTCCTCCTTCTTTCTCTTCCTCCTCCTCCTCCTCTTCTTCTTCTTCTTTTTCTTCTTCTCCCCCCTTCTCCTCTCCTCCTCCTCTCCTTCTTCTTCTTCTTCTTTTTCTTCTTCTTCCAAATATTTATTTATTTATTTATTAGATTTGTATGCCGCCCCTCTCTGCAGACTCGCGGTGGCACGATATAACGACAATAACCAAAAGGGCCAATGCAATCCTAATTTGCATCAACAGAAGGATACAATCAAGATCAAGTGCGGTACTAATACCACTCTATAAAGCCTTAGTTAGATCCAATGAAGGGCTACCGAAATTTTTACTACCACACTGTGGCCATGGCTTATGCAGGACGCCCTGCATTTTCTTTCAGCATCTTTCAGTGCAAATTGGGTGCTCTGGAGTGGAGCTCCATTTTTGCTACCCCACTGCGTTTCCCCCCCCCCATCTGGGCAATAGCCCATCCCTGGTTAGACCACACCTAAACTACTGCATCCAATTTTGGTCACCACACCATAACAAAGATGTTGAAACTCTAGAAAAAGTGCAGAGAAGAGCAAGCAGGATGATTAGGGGACTGGAGACTAAAACATATAAAGAACGATTACAGGAACTGGGCATGACTAGTCTAGAGAAGACAAAGGACCAAGGGAGACATGATAACAGTGTTCCAATATTTGAGGGGCTGCCACAGAGAGGAGGAGGTCAAGCTATTTTCCAAAGCACCTGTAGGCCAGATAAGGAATAATGGATGGAAACTAATCAAGGAGAGATTCAACGGAAGAAGTGGGAGCTTCATTACTTGAGACTTTCAAGAAGAGATTGGGCTGCATTTTTAGTCAGAAGTGGTGGAGGGTCTCCTGATCAAGTGGAGGGTTGGACTAGATGACCTATAAGGTCCCTTCCAACTCTGTTAATCTATGTATAACTTCATTAAATTTGCAGAGGATACGACAGTGGTGGGGCTCATTAATAAGAACAATGAGTCTGCTTATAGAAATGAAGTACAAGGGCTGACATTATGGTGTAAAGAAAACAATCTTGCACTTAACAACAAAAAAACTAAAGAACTGATAATTGACTTTAGGAGGAAGAAAGATGTATATTCACCATTGCACATAAATGGTGAGGAGGTGGAGATGGTTAGTAGTTTCAAATTCCTGGGCACTTATATCTCATGGTCTATGAATGTTAATATGCTTGTGAATAAGGCACAAAAGAGGCTGTACTTCCTGAGAATGCTCAGGAAGATAAATTTATCTCAGCATCTCTTGTTGTCCTACTATCGCAGCACCTTTGAGAGTGTCTTGACATACGGCATTCTAGCTTGGTATGGGAGCAACTCTGTAGCGAACAAAAAAGCTCTACAGAGAATTATTAAAACTGCCCAGAACATCATTGGGCTCCAGCTACCCACCCTGGATGACATCTTCACATCTCGGTGTTCTAGGAAGGTGCATACTATTCTCAAAGACTTGGTATGATTGGTCTCTTAAATTGGGGTTTTTTAGATTACTTTTTAATATTAGATTTGTTACATTGTTTTTTATTGTTGTTAGCCGCCCCGAGTCTTCGGAGAGGGGCGGCATACAAATCTAAATAAACTAAACTAAACTAAACTTCTCATCCTGCTTACAATCTCTTTGAACTGTTGTCTTCTGGCAGAAGATACAGAACAACTAGAACTCGGACCACACGTTTCCTGAATAGTTTTTATCCCAGAGCTATACTCGCACTTAACAAGGAACTAAAGGGTCACCATCAGTGAACTGTTGGACAATATTACTCGGTTTGTCATCTAGATCAGTGTTTCCCAACCGGTGTGCCGCGGGACACTGGTGTGCCGCGAGACATGGTCAGGTGTGCCGCGAAGAAATAAGCTCAGCTTCTGGTCTCGCAACTTTTTGCGAAGAGAAAAAAGTTGTGAGACCGGAAGCTGAGCTTGCTTCTTTGCGCCTTCCAAGTTTTCCAGCAGCTGCAGCGCCCCGCCCGGCTGGAGCTTCCCTGTCAGCAGGTGAGCTTTGGGGCTTGGTGGGAGGGCAGCGGCAGCGGGAGGGCGGCGCGCAGCGGGAGGGTGATGGTGGCGGCGGCAGCGGGCAGGAGCCATGCCGTGGGGCGGTGGCAGGGTGGTCCCTCTCTCTCTCCCCCTCTCTTGCTTTCTCTTTCTCTCCCCCCCTCTCCCTCTCTCTTTCTCCCAGTAGCCGTGGGGCGACGTCAGGGTGATCAGCTGTGAGGCGGAGCTACGAAACAGAGGAACAGGCACCGACGGCGGTGGCTGGAAATGCTGGAATTGCGTGGCTGGCACTTGCCTGCTGGCTGGACCAGGACGGAGGCTCAAACCCCACGTCCATGCCCAGCGCAACGCCAGAAATGTACGGCGTCTAGCCACCGCCATCTGTGCCTCCGTTCTGGAACTCCGCTTCACAGCTGATCACCCTGCCGTCGCCCCACGGCTACTGGGAGAAAGAGAGAGGGAGAGAGGGGGGAGAGAAAGAGAAAGCAAGAGAGGGAGAGAGAGAAAGAGAGAGGAAGAGAGGGGGGAGAGAAAGAGAGAGAAAGATATAGCAAGAGAGAGAAAGAGAGGGAGGGAGGGGGGAGAGAAAGAGATAGCAAGAGGTAGAGAGAGGAAGAGAGGGGGGATAGAAAGAGAGAGAAAGAGATAGCAAGAGAGGGAGAGAGAGAAGGAGAGAGGGAGAGAGGGGGGGAGAGAAAGATAGCAAGAGAGGAGAGAGAGGGAGGGAGAGAGGGGGGGAGAGAGAAAGAGATAGCAAGAGAGGGAGAGAGAGAAAGAGAGAGGGAGAGAGGGGGAGAGAAAGAAGGAGAGAGAGGGGGTAGAGAAAGAGAGAAAGCAAAAGAGAGAGAGAGAAAGAGAGATAGCAAGAGAGAGAAAGAGGGAGAGAGAGGGGGAAGAGAGAAAGAGAAAAAGACAGCAAGAGAGAGAAAGCAAGAGAGAGAGAGAAAGAGGGGGAAGGAGGGTGAGGGAAAGACAGAGAGAGGGAAGGAGGGCAAAAAAGAGAGGAAGGAAGGGAGAAACAAAGAGAGATGGAGAGAGAGGGGAAAGAAAGAGGAGGGAAGGGAGAGAGAGAGAGAAAGAGGGAGAGAGAAAAATAGAGCGAAAGGGAGGAAGAGAGATATTTTTTGTCCAAACTTTTTTTTACACACACACCCCGCCCCCCGCCCCCGCTCAATGTTCCCCAGGATTTTGTAAATGTGAATAATGTGCCGCGGCTCAAAAAAGGTTGGGAAACACTGATCTAGATGGTTGAGTGGTTCAGAGTGGGGAATTTGTAGTGGGTGGGACATTTATTCTATTTTTTATTCTACTTTTAAATTTACCTATTCTGATTTTATGTATGGTGGGACTGGTCTCTGGGTGTCACATGACTTTCGTTGCCAATGACAATTCGTTGTTTTTGACAATGACAATAAATTTATTAGTAGTAGTAGTAGTAGCTGGTATAAAATGATTGTATGTGAATTCCACGATAGCTTCTGCAGGGCAAAAACATAATTTGTGTTCACCAAAATGATGCTATTGGTCTTTAGAGAGCCATTGGCTTCACATAATGCTAATTGAGGGAAGCATGTTTGTACTTCCTCATTCATCTCTAACTTTTTCAGATAACAAAAAACCCCCATCTATCCATTCTAGACAAATTCAAATCAACAGGACCAGATGAATTATACCCCAAGGTTCTGAAGGACTTGGCAGACATAATCTCAGAACCACTGATACATATCTTTCAAATATTTAAATTTCTTGGAGCCCTGGGGAACTACCCTCTGATTGGAAAAGTGTTGATTTATTCACATCTTCCCCCCAAAAAAGGGGGGGTATCCAGGAAATTACAGACCTATCAGCCTTACATCAACTCCTGGAAAGATGGTAGAAAAGTTAATGAAGCAATGAATCTGTGAGCATTTAGAAGGCAAATAAAGTCATAATCAGAAGCCAATGTGGATTTGTCTAGCAGCAGATCATGCCAGATATGATCTTATTGCATTCTTTGACAAAGTGACAAAATTAGTGGACCAGTAAAATGCCGTGGATATAATTTACTTGGACTTCAGAAAAGTGTTTGATAAAGTATACACAAAAGTAGACAACCTACTATTGATAAGACATATAAAAAAATGTCACCAGATGAATTCATAATTGGCTGAATCCCAGTGACCGGTTAGGTCCCACAGAGTTGGCCTTCTCCGGATCCCATCGACTAAACAATGTCGTCTGGCGGGACCCAGGGGAAGAGCCTTCTCTGTGGTGGCTCCGACCCTCTGGAACCAGCTCCCCCCAGAGATTAGGATTGCCCCCACCCTCCTTGCCTTTCGTAAACTCCTTAAAACCCACCTCTGCCGTCAGGCATGGGGGAATTGAAACATCTCCCCCTTGCCCATGTAGTTTCTGTGTATGATTCAACTGTGTGCTTGTTTTTTTATATATTTGGGTTCTTTTGGATTTTTTAACTTAAAACTGTAATTTAGATTGCTAAATATTAGATTTGTTATTATGTATTGTTTACCATTGTTGTGATCCGCCCCGAGTCTATGGAAAGGGGCGGCATATAAATCCAATAAATCTAATCTAATCTAATCTGATCACTTGCATTCAATTTATAGTCCTTAATGGAACTGCATCTATTTGACAGAAGTATGCAGTGGGACACCCCAAGGCTTTGTCTTAGGCTCAGTTCTCTTCAATATCTTCACCAATGATACAGATGAGGGAATAGAAGGGGAACTCATCAGATTTGTAGACAAGAAAGATAACAACACCAAACTGGCAGAAGTAGCTAGCACTCCAGAAGATAGGCTCAATATTCAGAATCATCTTGAATTACTAGGTCCTATCTGTTGTATATACTCCTGGTCAATTGTAGGATAGTAAAGAGTTTGATGACTCTGATACAGATAGTGTTGATGAATTAGTGGCAGGTCCTGGGTTACAGGTATCAGAACAGGTGGGAGGCCAGACCCAGGATGTTGCTATGAGTCCAGACTCCAGCAAAGAAGAGACCGATAATTGCTGGTTAAATCCTCATTTCAGAAGGGTTCAAAGGCACAGGGAACAAAACAGGGCAACATAATAGCCTTGGTTGCTGATCAGTTTCCGGTCACAATTCAAAGTGTTGGTTATGACCTATAAAGCCCTTCATGGCATCGGACCAGAATATCTCCAGGACCGCCTTTTGCCGCACGAATCCCAGTGACTGGTTAGGTCCCACAGAGTTGGCCTTCTCGCCGACTAAACAAAGTAATTTGGCGGGACCCAGGGGAAGAGCCTTCTCTGTGGCAACCCCGACCCTTTGGAACCAGCTCCCCCCCGGAGATTGGAACCGCCCCCACCCTCCTTGCCTTTTGTAAACTCCTTAAAACCCACCTAGGCCATCAGGAATGGGGGAATTGAGACATCTCCCCTGGGCCTATACAGTTTATGCATGGTATGTTTCTGTGTATGTTTGCTTTTAATAATGGGGTTTTTAGTGTTTTTTAAATTATTATATTTGTTGTACATTGTTTTATTGTTGCTGTGAGCCGCCCCGAGTCTGCGGAGAGGGGCGGCATACAAATCCAATAAATAAATAAATAATAGCAGTATTTTAATAGCTAAGCGACTGCTACAAAGAAGAAAGGGTCAACCGATTCCCCAATAGGTTGGACTAGAAAACCTCCATGGTGCCTCCAAACTCTGTACTTCTGTTATTCAGAAAGACTAACAGAAAAACCCATTTATACAGTATAGTGCCTTGCCTAAAATTTTATATAGTACCTTGGCTAAGATTAAATGGCCCCAGATTTAATTTTTGTTTGAAAATAATAATAATAAAGTACTCTACTAGACATTTAATAATCTAATTCTAAAGAACCAAGAAGATTGGAACCATCATACTTCATATTATAATATAGCCACACATTAAATATAGATTTTTCTGCTGATAATTTTGTTGCACATTCCATTGTTCCCTTGTTATTGGACCTTCAGGAATTTATTACTTATGTGTCCAACATCTGAGACAACCAGCCTGAAATGCATCTGATCTCAATGAATGGCATGAACCGGAGGGAAAAATATCGGTATATTTAAAGAGAAAATGAAATACCATATTAATTTCCCAGCAAAGCAATTGATTGGTGACAGATGTTATTTTTTTCACTTTGATTCTTTCTGATTCATTTCCTAATAAAAATACCGATAGCTGTCAAAGTATCTTAAGTCATCCAAAAGGTTAATTTAAGCAACATTCTTTTCTTCTGCACCAAATTTGTAGAGACATCAACATAAACTACCTATGCAATTAAATCCCTGAGAATATACAGTAATGGCACATTAATTTGTGACTTTTCATTTACAACTAGGCAAAAATCTTGCTTTACTGCAATTATGCCACTGAAAACCAAGAATGAGCCAGATGGATATTTGGGTGGGCTAAGATAAAGTATCGTGGTGATTAACTGTTTATATAAATTATGACATATTGAAACCAAATTTGTACGGTACTCATTTTTCATCCATGGTCCTTTTTAAAATCTAATAAACTATTGTTTCTTGACAATAGTTAAAATTAAAAGATCCATATCTTGCAGTCAGCTCAAGAAATTAGTGATAAATGCAGTAAGGTCATTTACAATAATCCAATACTAGGCTTAGTGTCGTATCTGCTAGATGGTTATCAATAACCTGTCTCATTCTGTCAAGGACCTTGGAATACTCATCTCTAATGATCTAAATGTCAGAGCTCACTGTAACAGCAGTGCCAAAGAGGCATTAAGAATTGTTAATCTTGTGAAGCTTCTTCTCTGGTAATATTGTATTGCAAACTAGAACATACAGAATCTTTGCTAGACCAATTCTAGAGTACAACTGTTGTGTCTGGAACTCACACTGCATATCAGACCTTATTAATATAGAGTACAAAGATATTTCAAGAGAAGAGTCCTCCTCTACTCGCAACAGAATACCTTGTATCACCAGACTTGAAATTTTGGTCTTGGACAATTTAGAACTACGATGACTTTGGTGTGACTTAAGCATAGTACATAAAATTAGCTGATCTTTGGGTCTCTGCCATGCATGGGTGGGAGCACAGTAATGGGCAGCCAAAACTTTTACTACCACACTGTAGGTGTGGCTTATTTTGTGGGTGTGGCTTATTTTGTGGGTGTGGCTTAATGGTCATGTGATCGGGTGGGAGTGGCTTGCTGGTCATGTGATCGGGTGGGAGTGGCTTAAATGATCATCATCATTCAAGTGAACTATTAAGTCCTCAACTTACAACCTTACCAGTGTCGCTCGCTGAGGTGACAATTTGCTTCATGTTTCCCACACTCACTTTCTTGGGTTGCCCCCCCCCAGGCTGGGTAGCTAGGCGAACGGGTGCTGCCAGAAGCATAAATGCTGCCAGCATCGCTTCCACCCACGCCTTCTGCTTTCACCTCAGGTGGGAGGTCATCCCGTGAGGCTGGAGGGGAGCTGAGCAGGAAAGATGGAAGCTCATCCAAGGCCAGGAAGGAGGAAAGAGGAAAAAAGCAAGGAGCACAGATGCAGCAGCAGCAGCAGCGGGGGGGGGGGGAAGGAGCAACGAGATGAGACCAGTAATCCAGGAAGTAACATCTGCCGATCAGCTCGAGATGCACTCACATCTTCATTTCCACCAGTGGAACTGTGTTCCACCCCGTCCTGTCTGCTGCACAACCCTGGGGGGGGGGGGGGGACATGCATGGGGGGCACTTGCATTGCATTTTGGGAGTTTGTATGCATGTACGCACCCTCCACACCTCATTTTGGGTCAGGAAGGCTTGTACCAACCTGGAAGCCAAAACAGGGCACCAGGGGCACTGTGCATGGTCCCCTGTGCCCATTTTGGGCCCGGAAGGCCATCTGCACCAATCGGGAAGCAAAAATATTGGTGATGTGGCAGAATGCATTTTGGGGGGGAGGGTATATGCACCCATTTTGGGCACCCAGCACCACAAAGGTTCACCATCACTGATGTAGGCTAAGCATAACCAGATCCAGTAATGGGCAGCCAAAACTTTTATTGCCGCACTGTGGGTGTGGCTTATTTTGTGGGTGTGGCTTGATGGTCATGTGACTGGATAAGAATGGCTTGTCGTCCATGTGACCAGGTGGGAGTGGCTTGAACGATCATCATTGTTCAAGTGAACTGCTAAGTCCTCAACTTACAACCACATCAGTGTCACTCTCTGGCGTGACAATTTGCTTCGTGTTTCCCGTGCTCTCCTTCCTGGGTCACTCCCTGCCTCAGGCTGGGTAGCTAGGCGAACAGGTGCCAATCAGCAGTTGAGAAATGAGGGGGGAGGAAACGGGCTTCCTGCAACTCCTGCTGGTGCTGGTCTCCCTGCCGTTTTCCGAAGGAGGAGGAGGATGGGAGGGTGGGATGATGGTCAGCTGGAGCTGGGCACACAGCTTCATTTATGTAGTGAGCCACCCCAAGTCCTCAGAGAGGGCTGGCATACAAATCCAAATAAATAAATACATTTCCACTGGTGGAACTGCGTTCCACCCTGCCCTGCCTGCTGCCAATTCCTGCCCAGACCCTTTAACTCCATAAAGCTTCATTTCTTTATAAGGCTTCTTATGACCCATCTTGAGTATCCTCCTCTGAACTACAGGATAAAAAGTTGAACAAATGGAGACAGATACTTTAGAGGTTTGTTGCCTTCCAAGGATTAATTTCAAGAACTATTGATTGCCAGGCTTATTGTGAAAAATTAGACTTTTTATAAAATGTCTTTATATAAAATCTTGCCCTTCCGATAATTGTGTATTACACAGTTTGAAATTGGCAGCTAAAAGCAATCTTAAAACTAAATAATATTTCTACATTAAGAGTCTAGATGCAGTAAATAAGATTATTGATAAAACAAAATAAAAAGTAAAATAGGGCAAATAATATCTTGGAAAATACAGTGGTACCTCAGTTCTCAAATGCCTTGGTTGTCGTACATTTCGGATACCGAACAAAATTTTCAGCAAAAATTTCCTTCGGTATCTGAACAAAAATTCGGATACCGAACAGCCACAGAAAATTTTGTTAATTATCCGAAATGTTACCACTCCAAGCCGCAAGAAGGGTGAGGGCGGCTGCAATCCTGGCAGCTTTGGGGGGCTCCTTTCCTCAATGCTTTGTCTTATTACCTGTAGGCAGCTGCACCAACTTTCTCCTTCCCGGCGGTGGCAATGGCGGCGGCTTCCCTTCGAGGAGCAACAGCGCCGGGAACGTCACGTGATGAAGGGAAGCCGCCGGAGCCATCTCAGCAGTTGCCGCCGCTCCAGAAGCTTCCCTTCATTACGTGACGTTCCCGGTGCTGTTGCTACTCGAAGGGAAGCCGCCGCCTTTGCTGCCGCTGGGAAGGAGAAAGTTGGTGCAGCTGCCTAGAGGTAATAAGACGAAGCACTGAGGAAAGGAGCCCCCCAAAGCTGCCAGGATTGCAACCGCCCCCACCCTTCCTGCAGCTTGGAGCGCTTATAGAGCTCCTCAGATTTTTTATCCCATTGAAAATAAAGAAAATAGATTTAATTGGTTCCCAGCGAGTCAACAGGGGCTGGGACCCAATTAAATTCATTTCCATTATTTCCTATGGGATAAATTAATTCGGTACTCGACCAAATCGGTTCTCAGCCACACTTCTGGAACGAATTGTGGTCGAGAACCGAGGTACCTCTGTAACTGAAGATAAACCAGGGGGGAAAAATCTTTTTTTATATACCACATCTAATCAAATCTAAAGATGGGGGATTGATTTTCAAACTTTTGGATGTTAGGCTGCAGTGAGCAAGAGTTTATAAGCAGTTCCCTAGTTCACCAAGAGTCCTGGAATCATGTCATATTTTGGTTTTCCTCCAAATGCACCAGGACACTTTGAGTTGCTCACTCTCAGCTTTCATCATATTGGATCTCAAGTGGGAAAAACAGGTTTCACTACAGATTCCTTTTGTTAATAAACAGCACAGTGATTGTGTTTTACAGATTGCAAGTGAAAGGTAAAAGAAACGAGAAGGATTTGGGATAAACAACAGGGAAAGTCTTTGTCTGCCAGGTTCCCAGTGGTCTCTGGCTGTCCGGTGTTGGAAACAGAACCCTTGCCAAGCTGAATTGCGGTTTAATAAATTGACAAAGCAGTTTCTCATGCCATGTATAAATAATAGAATGGACTGATGCAAAGGTGTGTAGGTGGGCTGGTGCAATTGTTTTGCATCATGGCAGGAGTATAAATAAGCAAGATCACACTGATCAAAAATCTCATGCAGAGATGTAACAGATAAAGAAGGCTGTCTTGTAGTCGCCAAACAAGCTAGCGATTTGCCACTGTAAAGCAGAAAGCTGACCTTGGGGAAAGAGAAATGACTTACTTGGAAGGCTTGACTTGAGCTGCAGGGATTTGGCAACATTTCAGTGTTGGCTCATGGTCAGATTCCTGGTGCCATCCGTGGTTTTCTTTAGTCAGGGTGATTAACTTTGGATGAACATACAGTGGTACCTCTACCTAAGAAAGCCTTTACTTAAGAACTTTTCTAGATAAGAACCGTGTGTTCAAGATTTTTTTTGCCTCTTCTCAAGAACCATTTTCTGCTTACAAACCCGAGCCTCCGAAACTGTAACCGGAAAAGGCAGTGAGAAGCCTCCGTGGGGCCTCTCTAGGAATCTCCTGGGAGGAAAAATGGCCAGAAAGGGTGGGGAGAAGCCTCTGCGAGGCCTCTCTAGGAATATCCTGGGAGGAAAAATGGCCAGAAAGGGTGGGGAGAAGCCTCTGTGAGGCCTCTCTAGGAATATCCTGGGAGGAAAAATGGCCAGAAAGGATGGGGAGAAGCCTCTGCGAGGCCTCTCTAGGAATCTCCTGGGAGGAAAAATGGCCAGAAAGGGTAGGGAGAAGCCTCTGCGAGGCCTCTCTAGGAATCACCTGGGAGGAAAAATGGCCAGAAAGGTTGGGGAGAAGCCTCTGCGAGGCCTCTCTAGGAATCTCCTGGGAGGAAAAATGGCCAGAAAGGGTGGGGAGAAGCCTCTGCGAGGCCTCTCTAGGAATCTCCTAAGAGGGAAAATGGCCAGAAAGGGTGGGGAGAAGCCTCCGTGGGGCCTCTCTAGGAATCTCCTGGGAGGAAACAGGGTCTCCACCCTCCCTGTGGTTTCCCCAATCGCACGCATTATTTGCTTTTACATTGATTCCTATGGGAAAAAATTGCTTCTTCTTACAAACTTTTCTACTTACGAACCTGGTCACAGAATGAATTAAGTTCGTAAGTAGAGGTACCCACTGTATCTTGCTTTGCACCAATTTTCAACTCTTATTCATCAGTCTGTCTCCTGCGCTCCCCTCCCTCGGCTTCCATCTCCTCTTCCTATTTTCCTGTTCCTTCTCTCCTCCTCGTCCTCTGTTTCCATCTCCACTTCCTCTCCTCTTTTCTCCACCTTCTACTTCCCTCCACTTCTCCTCTCCCTTCACTTTATACTTCCTCTTCCTCCTTCTTTTCCTTTTCCCTGAGTTCATGAACTCAGTCTGTATAGTCTGGACGACAGAAGGGAAAGGGGGGACATGATCGAAACATTTAAATATGTCAAAGGGTTAAATACGGAGAGGGGCGGCATACAAATCTAATAAATAAATAAATAGATAGATAGATAGATAGATAGATAGATAGATAGATAGATAGATAGATAGATAGATAAATAAATAAAATAAGGTCCAGGGGGGAAGTGTTTTTAATAGGAAAGTGAACACAAGAGCAAGGGGACACAATCTGAAGTTAGTTTTGGTAAAGATCAGAAGCAACGTGAGAAAATATTATTTTACTGAAAGAGCAGTAGATTCTTGGAACAAACTTCCAGCAGATGTGGTTGGTAAATCCACAGTAACTGAATTTAAACATGCCTGGGATAAACATATATCCATCCTAAGATAAAATACAGAAAATAATATAAGGGCAGACTAGATGGACCATGAGGTCTTTTTCTGCCGTCAGTCTTCTATGTTTCTATGCTCTCATCCTCTCTCACCTCACTGATGTTTTCTTCCAAACTTTTAGATTAACGGTGCCACTCCTAACACAATAATTTTTCAAATTTTTTTCATACTGAATTTCTGGAGAGTTCAGATCCTCTGCTTCTGACTTTGGATCATTGTCTGAGACATTGGAATATAATAATTCCCCATCAGAAGCCTTTCTGCTTACAGCTTCTGAAATATTATAATTTTATGTGATTGCAGTCTCTATTCGTTTTAAAGTTTGTACATAATTACATTTGCTTCTGTTTGTCATTGCTTATCTTTGTCTCCCGCACCTGATCTCCCTTGTTTTCTTTTATCGTTGAGTCAGCAGGGACTTTGCTGACTTTCATATTGAAAAAAACCCTGTGTGTTTCATTTCTTCTATATATATTATTACTGATGCATATAACACTAACAACATGGGACCAGGCTATATAATATATCACCTTTCTCATCTGGGATGCCATAAATGCTGAATTATCAATTTGCAATTAATTTGATTCAGATTTTATATTAAAGTACTAGAAATAAAAATAAAAGTTTATATAAAGTGAATAGGGATAGGGGCAAAGTTATTTAGTTCACATTTTAATTCAGGACAATCTAGTTAATTCAGGACAATCTAGTTATTTAGATTAGTAGGTGGACAAGTAAGTGTGGTTTAGACCACAATTTTTTCATAAATTAATTAATTTATCTACCTACCTACCTACCTACCCACCCACCCACCCAAATTTCTAGAGGATAAATTCTAGAGCAGGGGTCCCCAAACTTTTTACACAGGGGGCCAGTTCACTGTCCCTCAGACTGTTGGAGGGCTGGACTATAAAAAAAAACTATGAACAAATCCCTATGCACACTGCACATACCTTATTTTAACGTAAAAAACCAAAATGGGAATGTACTATTTAGAGGGGGGGGGGGAAGAAGTCTGAAATTCATACATGTTTGTTTTGTTTTTAATTTTCTTTTGTTAACATCTGATTGGCTATACAAGGTTTCCTTGGTTTATAGAAAAATGTATAAAAATATTTATAGAAAAATATATAAAGAAAGAAGGAAGCATTCTAGCATAATGGTTAATAAGTTAGAAATATAATTGGTGTTGTACTTTTTGAAGGAACGTTAAGGAGGGAACTTAATTAAAAGAAAATTATGTACCTGGATGACAACATTAGAAAAAAAAGATAAAAATTCAGTGGTTTTCATCCTGGAGATCGGGACCTCTTTAGGGTCGAACAACTGTTTCATCGAGGACACCTAAAAGATAAATTTCCCATGGTGTTAGGAACTAAAGCTTCTATTTTGGCACATTGGAACATACTTTTACAATTCGATCAATCAGTCATTTGGGGGTGTCCCTTTGAACTTCCTGCAAATCAGCTTAAAGCTCTGTTGGCAGAATTGGGGCTGGACTTATGGTTGGGAGTCACCACAAGATGAGGAATTGTATTAAGGGGTTGCCGCATTAGAAAGGTTGAGAACCACTGGGTATTCTCTTTCACACCTGTCATTTCTTGTTTAACATCTTTTGAAAATAATCTAGAAGCAGACTTCATTGCTGACATTGTAGCTGCTATTTTCTGCCCCCATTCTTCAAATATCTCCTGAAATATTTCAGGTCATACCATTTTCTGTCATTTTGTCCCAACGCTAATCAAAAACAAAAGGCAAAACTTTTTGTCTCACTTCCCCCCCTCCCTCATTTTCTGTTTCTGCCTGGTATTTTTAGTTCCCTCTGCTGTCCGATTTCTGAAAATATGAAGTAGTGAATTTCTGTTACAACTTAAGTTAGCTAAACCAGTGATTTTCAACCTTTTTTGAGCTACGGCACATTTTTTACATATACAAAATCATGGGGCACATTGAGCGGGGGGGAAATGGGGGGGGGGCTAAAAAATTTGGACAAAAAAATTATCTCTCTCTCTCTCTCTTCCTCTCTTTTGCTCTATTTCTCTCCCTCTTTCTCTCTCTTCCTTCCTTCCTGTCTCTCTCCATCCCTCTTTCTTTCTCTCTTCCTTCCTTCCTCTCTTTTTTGCTCTCTTTCTCTCTCCCTCCTTCCCTCCCTCTCTCTCTCTCTCTTGCTTTCTCTCTCTCTCTTGCTTTCTTTCTCTCTCTCCCTTGCTTTCTTTCTCTCTCTCTCCTTCTCTTGCTGATCTTAGCGGCACACCTGACCATATCTCGCGGCACACTAGTGTGCCGCGACACACTGGTTGAAAAACACTGAGCTAAACAATTTAGTTTCCACAAAAGTGCTATTTTTTATATAATTATTTTAAAAATATTATACTAAAAATTGGTCCAGTGTCTGGTTCATTAATTCATTCATTATTTTCTTGAATTTGTTGAATTAAAGTTTTATTTAGCCTTTTTGCTGTTTATTTCAAATTCTTTAAATTCTTTTATTCTGGAATGATGGTAAAGATATCAGGTAGCTTTGCAAACTTGTTGTTTGGAAGGTTTCTATTAAGCCTTAAGATAGTTAAATTTCCAAAAGTGTTTAGAAAACTGAAGTTAATGAGCATAGTGTCCTTAAAAGAGCTCTACCATGGTTGAGGGCTTGATGGGTTTTCTTCATTTTCTAGGGCTGCATTCCACAAGAAACACTGTCCTGAAATCTCTTCATAAGGAGAAGCCATCTGGAGCAAGGATCTCCAACCTTGGCAACTTTAAGACTTGTGGACTTCAGTTCCAGCCAAGGTTGGAGACTCCTAGTCAGAAGCACAAGTGGACAATCGCCTTTGGTCCTTCAGTCTTCTCTGTGATATCACCTTTTTGGGTGATGGTGTTAGCTCACCATTCCTAACCCAGAAGTTCCAGAAAAAAAGCCAAGTTTAATAATATTGTGGAAGGCTAAAGTGGGCAGGATCTTCTAAATCTGATGGAAGGGGGCATTGTGACAGAGGAGGTATGTGTTTGGAATTCTGTAAGATGCCATTGTTAAATAGAGGGAGAATGCAGTGTTAAGAGTGGTCAATGCCTAGAATACACTACCTGAGTCTGTGCTAATGTTCCCATGCACACATAATCATCTCATGTATACATGTTTATACACTTACTGTAATATTATATATGCTTGACAAAAATAAATAAAAAAATAAAATAACTGGTGCAATAGGCAGAAATTCTTCTGTCCTTGTGGCATTTACAGGTTTAAAGGTAATAACCAGGATTTTGAATTGCACCTGGAATCACCTGTTTCTTGAATTATTATATTGTCTTAATGGCTACTAAGTTTCTAAGCTACCCAGGGTCGTGTTTTTTAAAACTTGCAAAATTTGCAAATCGATTTATAAATTTACTAAAATAAAATCTCTACACTCAGTTAATGCCGATCACACTCCTATATTTAGAGGCACTTGCTTTCATATGTATAGTGAGCAATAGTTCCACAGGACACCTTAATATCAGTACTGTGTCTCACTGCAGCTTGGTTGCAATACTTTGGGAGGTTATCTTCCCTAAGCACAGAGATGGGCTTCTGACATCACGGGGGGGGGGGATAGCGCAATGGAGGTAGTTAGTTTATGTACTATTTATTGAATATTTAACAGATTCTTTATTGCCCTTCCTTCTCTGGTACCTTAGTATGATCCTTAATTACTTTTAAAACAGGAACTAATTAATTAGTATGTTTTTACCCATAATCATCATTTTAATCATTATCTGGAACTGAACTTTTATAGCAACTAAAGAAAATTGAGCTACTTGCCTAATCTGTTATCATACTGAACCTTGTGGGTTCAGTACAAAACCTTAAAATGTTTCTGTGCTCCTCCAAAAATAATGTTGTCTATCGTTTGTCCTTTTTTGTGGCTATTCAAAAAGTGGGACTTAATCATCTGAAAAAGAGTCCAAGCACCTATCTGAAAACTTATCTTGGTCGATAAGCCATTCCCACCCAGTCACATGACCTTTATGCCAACCCCTGGTCACATGACGTGCCTTCCGTCCCCTGTCCTATAGTCTCTCCTATATCTCGTATTTCTTCTCTACTATATACTCTATAACCTTCATGGTGTATTATTGTGTATTGGACAAAATAAATAAATAAATAAATAAAAATAAATAAATATCCGCCAAGCCACTCCTGCCTGGTCACATGACCATCAAGCCACACCCACACAATAATCCATGCCCACAGTGTGATAGTAAAAATTTCTGCAGCCCTTGTCTACGCATATGTTCACCCAAGTACTGCATTGGCACATTCATTGCAATGGGATGAAGCAAAACCCAACCACCTCTCAGAATTCTATTACTGTACTATATACAGTGCCTATGTTTATATCTTGTTAATCTCAGTGGGCCCTAATGGCACCGTGTCACTTTTCCAAAATAACATAATCCTTAAGGAAGTTGTCCCTGGAACATCAGCTTTCAAGCTCAACTTCAATAATTGTGTGCTTTTTGCCGACGATGTGAAACTTTTCAACACCACCGACAACACACCCACTGTCCAAAAAGACCTCAACTTTGTCTCAGATTGGTCTAACACCTGGCAACTTCAAATATCAACCAACAAATGCTCTACCCTCCACATAGGCAAAAAGAATCCAAACCACACTTATGAACTGAATAAACAAATTCTCGCAGCCAACCCACACTCAGTAAAAGACCTTGGAATACTAATGTCAAATGACCTAACTGCTAAAGCCCAATGCAACAATATCGCCAAGAAGGCTTCCAGAGTTGTTAACCTGATCCTACGTAGCTTCTGCTCTGGCAATCTCTCACTACTGACTAGAGCCTACAAAACCTATGCCAGACCCATTCTTGAATACAGCTCATCTGTCTGGAACTCACACCACATCTCAGACATCAACACTCTCGAAAACGTCCAAAGGTACTTCACCAGAAGATCCCTTCACTCCTCCACTCGTAACAGAATACCTTACGAAAATAGACTAACTATCCTGGATCTTGAAAACTTAGAACTGCGACGCCTAAAACACGATTTAAGTATTGCCCACAAGATCATATGCAGCAACATCCTTCCGGTCAATGACTACTTCAGCTTCAACAGCAACAACACAAGAGCACGCAACAGATTCAAACTTAACATCAACTGCTCCAAACTTGACTGTAAAAAATATGACTTTAACAATCGAGTTGTCGAAGCGTGGAACTCATTGCCAGACTCAGTGGTGTCAGCCCCCAGCCACAAACATTTCTCCCTAAGACTCTCCACGATTGACCTCTCCAGGTTCCTAAGAGGCCAGTAAGGGGCGTACATAAGTGCACTGATGTGCCTATCGTCCCCTGTCCAATCTTCTTTCCTTATCTCATATATCATACATTTTCTCTTCTTTCCTCCAACCTCTCTTCTGTCTTACTTTCTATCATTATATATATTACTTAATGTCTATTCTCCTTCATATGTATTGTATATTGGACAAAGAATAAATAAATAAATAAATAAAAATGTGGAATAAAAGCCGAACGAAAGGAAGAGAAAGGAAATTACAGGCAAAGAAACAAGAGATTAGGGTGACAAAATTCAGTGACAAGTACTTGGGTTTATTGCTGTTGCGGTAAAGACTAAAAGTCTGAGATACAAAGCTGACACTTTAAAGCCTTCTATGTTAAGCTACGCAGCCATAAATTCTCTGCAATAGCGCAGTATCTGTTTAAGGTTAATAATATCTCACTGATTAAACAGCAAGGCTCTGGTTTAGACACTGATTAATAGCCAAGCCATAAATACTACACCCTAAAATGACTGGATAAGTTCAGAAATCCCAGCGCTTGTGTAGAGCTGCAGAAAGTGGCAGCTATGAAAGCTAAGGAATTTTTAGGTTGGGGAGGAACCCTCACCTCCAAACATAGAAAACATCTGTGTATCTTTTTCTGTCCAGGCTTATTTTTCCAATGCTTCACATACCACAAATATTTCAGAACGACTCCTCTATTAGGACAGAAGGCAAGGAAGGGGGAAAACGCATGGTAAATTTTATTGGAAGAATTCTCTTATTGCCTTAACAAATTTTTTAATGAACAAGTTTTGCTTACCTCTCATTTTCTCTCCCCCACCTGTCAGCCCTCTTTCCCCTTTTCCCTTTTCAACGAACTTTTGTCATACTGGTGGATAGGATATTCTTATGTTATGGATTTCTGATTCTATTTCAAATGTTTTCTGTAGCTATTTGTTTCATTTCAACCCTTTTGGCTCGTTCATTTCTAATTTATTGTTATTTCACTTACAAGGCTGCAGCCGTTGGATGAGCTTTTTCATACAAATCAAAGTAACATTTAGAATAGAATAGAATGGAATGGAATAGAATAGAATAGATTTCTTTATTGGCCAAGTGTGACTGGACACACAAGGAATTTGTCATTGGTACATATGCTCTCAGGGTACATTAAAAAAAAGATATATTCATCAAGAATCATGAGGTAAAGCACTTAATGATTGTCATAGGGTACAAATAAGCAATCAGGAAACAATATCAATATAAATTGTAGAGATACAAGCAACAAGTTACATTCATACAGTCATAAGTGGGAGGAGATGGATGATGGGAACGAGAAGACTAATAGTAATAGTAATGCAGGCTTAGGGAATAATTTGACAATGAAGAGGGAATTATTGGTTTAGCAGAGTGATGGGGGGGACTTATTTATTTATTTATTTATTTAGTTAGTTAGTTATTGTTCTGTCTGGGTGCCCCCAGACTTCAACACCAACTGGAAAAAGCAGCCAGACACGCTGGTAAAAGCAAAAGCACTTTATAGTTTGAAAAATAAACACAGAGAAAAACCTGTTCTTCCCAACAGGCAGGCTATGAGATTTCACAGCAGAGTCCTGATGGCCAGACAATACAGCAGACTTCTTGCTGGCACACCCACCACTGTAGAGAATAAGACCCACACCTTTTCCCCCCAAGGTTTCAGTATTCAAAGTCACAAACCAGAATTCCAAGACCCCAAACATCAGGTCCCAGGACTCCCAAAGATAATACTCCACAAGCCAGGAAGGGTGGGTCTGCCTTTTCAGCCTTTCCAGAGAGCACCACACCCAAACCCAGCTGTTGCCTCTTTAGTGCTGAAAGTACCTGGCTAATTGTCCCCTTCGTTGTGTTGCTCTTCTCTGCCGGAGATCGATTATTGCTTGTGCATTTTCATCTAAGGAATCCAGGCTGCTTGCTGGGGAGAGCTCCCTCTCGGGGGACTCTGGCTGTCCTCCCTCTCCCTCAGCCTGAGATTCCTCCTCCCCGTCTGCCTGAACCTCCTGTTCCTCATCCTCCCCCTCTGAGCAGGAAGCAGGCAGAGGATCAGCCGTTCCCTGAGGGGCCTCAGACGGAATCACAACAGTTATTTAGTTATTTATTTAGTTATTTAGTTAGTTAGTTAGTTAGTTAGTTAGTTAGTTAGTTAGTTAGTCCAATACACAATGAGGGTTTTAGTGGGTGTGTATATATATATATATACTATATGCACATAGTAAAATACATGATGAAGGTTATAGAGGAGATACTCATAGTAAAATATATCTAAGAAAGAATAGAAAAGAAGATATAGTAATGGAACATATCAATGAAAGAATAGAAGAGATATAGGAATAGAAGAAAGGTATAGGAGATATAGGAGAGCAATAGGACAGAGGACGGAAGGCACTCTAATGCACTTGTACTTGCCCCTTACTGACCTCTTAGTTGTAGGAGAAACATTGTGTTAGTTTATGGTACCAAAAACCAGGAATACCTTTTCAGAATAACACATTTTATTAAAAAGCAACATCCCTTCTGATACAACAACTATAAATCAACTAAGTAGTAGAAGAAGCATGTATACTAGGTGAAATTGACCATGTAATGCTTATTCTTAAAAAGAGAAGATACTAAAAACAAAAGTAAAAACAATTTTGACAAAGGAAAAAAGGAGGACGGCTGAAGAAACCGTTATGGCTACATCTAAAACCTACTGAAGACATGAAAACTATAAAAGACAGGAAGTGGAAAGAGGGGTGAGGTCAGAGGTGATGAAGAAAAAGTAAACCCACTCATCCAAATCAGTAGAGCTGGCATTGGAAAGTGAAACCACTTAATGACTTCAGGTTAATGAAGGATGCTAATAACTTTTTTTTTATCTTCTCCAGTTAGATTCAAAATAAAAGGCAATAGAGACATCAGCATACCTATGTATCTTCAGTGAGGACAAATGCCAATAGCTAACAAAGAGATGGCAAAAATAATCCTATTTCTCCAACAAAAATATAGGAAATTTCAAAAGTCTTCAAATTAAGAGAAATACAGTGAAAAATCTACTTCCCTTGACTTAATAACCCTCAAAGTAACAAATAAATTATATCTCAGGGAACTAAACTAACTAGGTGAAAGTTTTGAAGAACTTTTATCCTTGGGAAATACCGTATAACTACCAAACTATTTTCACCTAACAAACCCAAGCCGCTGCCACTGGGATGCCCCGCCTTTGGATTTCTGTTGCCAGCGAAGTGTTCGTTTTTGAGCTGCTGGGATTCCCCTGAGGCTCCCCTCCATGGGAAACACCACCTCCGGACTTCCATGTTTTTGCGATGCTGCAGGGGAATCCCAGCAGCGCAAAAACGGGCACTTCGCTGGCAACGGAAGTCCGGAGGTGGTGTTTCCCAGCGAGGGGAGCCTCAGCGAAATCGCAGCATCACAAAAACACGGAAGTCCGGAGGTGGGGTTTTGAGGACTTCTGTGTTTTTGCGATGCTGCAATTTCGCTGAGGCTCCCCTCACAGGGAAACCCCACCTCTGGACTTCTGTTACCAGCAAAGCACCCATTTTTGCGCTACTGGGATTCCCCTGCTGGGATTCCCCTGCAGCATCACAAAAACATGGAAGTCTGGAGGTGGGGTTTCCCATGGAGGGGAGCCTCAGGGGTATCCCAGCAGCGCAAAAATGGGCGCTTCGGCTGGCAAAAGGGGTGACTTTTGGGCTTGCAGACATTAATCGCTTTTCCATTGGTTCCTATGGGAAACATTGTTTCATCTTACAAACTTTTCACCTTTCAAACCTCATCCCGGAACCAATTAAGTTTGTAAGACGAGGTATCACTGTATATCTATTTACATATTATAAAGTAATTCTAATTTATTCTTTATACCTTGGTCTCAAATTCTACTAACCACATGTTCTCTTACCTTTGTCGCATCAGTTCCCGCAGATTAGTTTCATCCTCTTATCCATAATCTCAAACTGAATATGATCCACCATGTACCGATACCAATTTTGTATTGTCCATTTTGTCGCATCCTTCCAACCTAGGACTATTACCGCCTGAGTGCTTTCTATTACTGCTTCTTTTATTTCTCTAAATTCTCCCATCTCATTCCTTTTGACTAATATCGCCATTTCCTTTGTAATTGTCCATCATGTATTTAACATCTTATTAGTGTCCTTTTGCACTTCTTTCCAAAGGTTCGGCATTCCCAAATCACATGCACAAACACCCCCTTATCTTGACACCCATGCCAACAAGTATTCTTAATGTTCTGCTGAAAGTATGCAAGTTGAGCAAGTGTGTGATACCACTTATGTAATATTTTCCTTCTCATTTCCCTAACCCTTATATTCTTAAACTCTATAAGCACCTAAAACCAAAACAGTAACTACAAGAGATTAGTATGGCTTTTCCAAAAGAAATGAACACTAATCTTATCCCAATAACACCTTATATTGAATATCTTATGTGAAAATGCTATAGATATAATATATCACAACTTTAGTGAAACACTGGACAAAGTACTCAATGAACATGATGACTAGGAAGCTAGGTAAGTATAATGGAATGTGTGGATGACCTTGGAGGATGACGGGAAGAGATGCTGCTTAGGAAGCAACTAGACAAGGGAGGTGATTAATGTCAGCCCTTCCGGATAAACCAAACAGGAAATTCAACCAGATGAGCTTATTCTACCTTACAGGTATTGTAAAGCTGCATTAAATAAATTTTGCAAGTCTGAAGGTACGTACTTCCCACTGTCAAATGCCTGATAAATTAGAGTGGGTTCTTCTTAAGTTCTTCTTGATAAATGGAATAGAATAGAATAGAATAGAATTCTTTATTGGCCAAGTGTGATTTGATACAAAAGGAATTTGTCTTTGGTACATATGCTCTCAGTATACATAAAAGATAAATTTGTCAAGAATCATGAGGTACAAAACTTAATGATTGTCACAGGAAACAATCAATATTAATATAAACCGTAAGGATGCAAGCAACAAGTTATACAGTCATACAGTTATAAGTGGGAGGAGATGGGTGATAGGAATGATGAGAAGACTAATAGTAATAGTAATGCAGCCTTAGTGAATAGTTTGAAGTGGTGAGGGAATTATTTGTTTAGTAGAGTGATGGCATTCGGAGAAAAAACTGTTCTTGTGTCTAGTTGTCTTGGTGTGCAGGCTCTATAGTATCATTTTGAGGGTAGGAGTTGAATCAATTTATGTCCAGGATGCGAGAGATCAGTAAATATTTTCACAACCCTCTTTTTGACTCGTGCAGTATACAGGTCCTCAGTGGAAGGCAGGTTGGCAGTAATTGTTTTTTCTGCCGTTCTGAAGTCTGCATCTGTCTTGTTTGGTTGCAGAACCAAACCAGACAGTTATAGAGGTGCAGATGACAGACTCAATAATTCCTCTGTAGAACTGTATCAGCAGCTCCTTGGGCACAACAAATATTCTTTGTTGTGATTTTTAATGATGTTTTGATGTTAGATGACCATTTTAGGTCTTGAGATATGATAGAACCTAGAATACATTAGAAAGTGTCCAGAGATACTTTACAAGAAGAGCCCTCCATTCCTCTCCTCACAACAGAATACTTTACGCAACCAGACTTGAAATCTTAGGCTTAGAAAGCTTAGAACTATGTCGTCTTCGGCCCAACCTAAGCATAGCTCATAAAATCATGTGCTACAATGTCCTTCCTGTCAGCAACTACCTCAGCTTCAACCACAACAATACAGGAGTACACAACAGTGAACCACTCCAAACTTGACTGTAGGAAATATGACTTTAGCAAACGAGTGGTTAATGTCTGCAACTTACTACCTGACTCTGTAGTTTTGTCACCAAACCCCCAAAACTTTACTCTTAGACTGTCCACTGTTGACCTCACCCAATTCCTAAGAGGTCAGTAAGGGGCATGCACCAGCTATCACTGTCTCTGTTCTAATGTTTCCCTCTTATTAGCACCCATCTCATGTATATAAACAGTGTTATATCTATGTATATTACCAATATGTACTTGATAATAATAATAATAATAATAATAATAATAATAATAATAATAGTAATAATAATAATAATTTATTAGACTTGTAGGCCGCCCCTCTCCAAAGACTCAGAGCGGCTCACAATAAATAATATAGAAATACAAATCTAATATTTAAAACAATTATAAAAAACTCATTATAAATCCGTCATACAATCCAAACAAACCATGCATGAAATGGAACAGCTATGGGTATGTCAATTTCCCCAAGCCTGGCGACATAGGTGGGTTTTCAGAAGTTTACGAAAGGCAAAGAGGGTGGGGGCAGTCCTAATCTCCAAGGGGAGTTAATTCCAGAAGGCTCTTCCCCTGGGTCCCGCCAGACGACATTGTTTTGTCGATGGGACCCGGAGAAGGCCAACTCTGTGGGACCTAATCGGTTGCTGGGATTCGTGCGGCAGAAGGCAGTCCCAAAGGTATTCTGGTCCTTTACTTTACTTTACTTTATTATTTATAAATAATTAAGTAAAGTAAAGTAAAGAAAAAAAAATTAAAATGAAATAACATAAAATAAAATAAAATGGGTTGTTTGAGAAGCAGTCACTGGTATAGAGAGAGAAGTGGTGAGAACACACAGTCTTGCTAACTGTGCTAACTGTACAGGTGTCTGATGTGATTTTGTCTAGCTTCACCTGCTGCTTCCTTTCTGTTAGGAAGCTTCTAATCTACTTACAGTGTGTTCAGGTAGCTGATTTAGTTTGGTTAGAAGAATGTCCGGTATGATGGTATTGAATGCTGAACTAAATAAACCCCTGAGGGCTCCTCCATCTCATGTAATTGTTTTCTAGGCAGCATCTCTTTTCCAAAGATATCCATACATTCCATTACAGTAAGAGTAGGTTATGAATCATGGCAATAAAATGAACCAAAAGTTACATTCATCAGTTCATCAATGTCCATCAATTGTTCCTCATCAAATTGGAATATGCTGGATTTTGTTGGCCAGGCTTTTATGATATAAAAATCTAATGAGAATTTATTTATTTTATTTATTTTATTTATTTATTTTATAAATAAATAAATAAACCCACAATGAGGGTTTTAGTGGGTATATATCTATATACACATAGTAAAATACATGATGAAGGTTATAGAGGAGATACTCATAGTAAAATATGTCTATGAAAGAATAGAAAAGAAGGTATAGTAATAGAACATATCAATGAAAGAATAGAAAAAGAGATACAGGAATAGAAGAAAGGAATAGGACATATAGGAGAGCAATAGGACAGGGGACGGAAGGCACTCTAGTGCACTTGTACTCGCCCCTTACTGACCTCTTAGGAATCTGGATAGGTCAACTGTAGATAATCTAAGGGTAAAGTGTTGGGGGTTTGGGGATGACACTATGGAGTCCGGTAATGAGTTCCATGCTTCGACAACTCGGTTACTGAAGTCAAATTTTTTACAGTCAAGTTTGGAGCGGTTAATATTAAGTTTAAATCTGTTGTGTGCTCTTGTGTTGTTGTGGTTGAAGCTGAAGTAGTCGCCGACAGGCAGGACGTTGCAGCATATGATCTTGTGGGCAATACTTAGATCTTGTTTAAGGCGTCTTAGTTCTAAACTTTCTAGACCCAGGATTGAAAGTCTAGTCTCGTAGTGTATTCTATTTCGAGTGGAGGAGTGAAGGGCTCTTCTGGTGAAGTATCTTTGGACATTTTCAAAGGTGTTAATGTCTGAGATGCGATATGGGTTCCAAACAGATGAGCTGTATTCAAGGATGGGTCTGGCAAAAGTTTTGTAAGCTCTGGTAAGTAGTGTGAGATTGCCAGAGCAGAAGCTACGTAGGATTAGTTTTACAACTCTTGAAGCCTTCTTGGCTATATTGTTGCAGTGGGTTTTGGCACTTAAATCTTTTGTTATTAGTATACCGAGGTCTTTAACTGAGTGGCGATTGTGCTTGAAGTTCAATTAATTGGAGAGTGAGTCAACTGAATTTTGTTTGCTTCAATGACAATGAACTATATATGATAAATATTACATTTGTATTATCTAGCAAAGAATCCATGTATGTATCTTCTCAATTTTCTCAGGTGGACATAATTCACTGACCATACAAGTCCTATTCATACCTCTACATCAGTGTTTTTCAACCAGTGTGCCGCGAGACATGGTCAGGTGTGCCGCGAAGCTCAGAGAGAGAAAGAAAACAAGAGAGAGAGAGAGAGAGAGAAAGCAAGAGAGAGAGAGAAAGAAAATGACGGAGAGAAAGAAAGAAAGAGAGAGAGAGAAAGAAAACAAGAGAGAAAGCAAGAAAGAGAAAGAAAGAAAGAGAGAGAAAGAGAACAAGAGAAAGAAAGCAAGAGAGAGCAAGAGAGAGAAAGAAAGAGAGGGAGGGAAGGTGGGAGAGAGAAAGACATAGAGGGAAGTAGGGAGGGAGAGAGAAAGAGAGCAAAAAAGAAGAAAGAAGGAAGAGAGAAAGAAAGAGGGATGGAGAGAGGAAAAAAAGGGAGAGAAAGAGAGAGAGAGAAATAGAGCGAAAGGGAGGAAGAGAGAGAATTCTTTTGTCCAAACTTTTTTTAGCCGCCGCCCCCCCCCCTCCAATGTGCCCCATGGTTTTGTAAATGTAAAAAATGTGCCGCGGCTCAAAAAAGGTTGAAAATCACTGCTCTACATCATCCAACAATATAGAAGTCTCAAAAGTTTAAACAGCAGTCATGGTTGGGCAGTGATAAACACTTTTTCATTATTTTTAAGAATTACAGATTCAACATCCCTACTAGTTTGACTTTTTAAATCACTTCCGTGAATGATTTTAATCTCATTTTTCATTACAAAGCATAACAGTGATTATTATTCAATAAAAATAGCATTTTGAATGAGACAATATTTGAAAACCTGGCATCTCCAGTGAATTTAATGTCTTTCTAAACATGGGCAGCATTGTGCCACATGCTTCTGTATGCCAATTGATTACCTTTGAATGAATAATGATTTTTCAATTTCATTTCCTGCTTTGTTCTTTGAATCATAGCAGGTGGCCACAGGAAAACACAATACTATTTCTTCTATGTTGTTTGATTTGTTCAGACTGTGCTTTCATTTTAGCCAGGTGCATTTTCTGCTACAGACATACTAACATAGAACAAACATTTGGTCTTTCTCTCATAATAAGGTTTCAGTATGAATTGGGTTTTGTGATCTTATGCTCCAATACATCTTTTGCTTTGATGGACATCTTTTCTTTAGATATATTGTCAGGAAATTTGCTCCATAGCAAGGCTAAAACTACTTTTATTGAGATTGGCTACAATAACAGAACCTTGCAAAGTTTATTTTGTAAAGTATATTTTCTCCTTCTTCCTGCAGTTTAGGAGGACATTTGAAAATTCTATTTTATTGGAATAGCAAACAATTCCAATTAAATTAGCAAACTAGACTAATTAAATTGAACGGGTCCAAAGACGGGCTACAAGAATGGTGGAAGGTCTTAAGTATAAAACGTATCAGGAAAGACTTAATGAACTCAATCTGTATAGTCTGGAAGACCGAAGGAAAAGGGGGGACAAGATCGAAACATTTAAATATGTTAAAGGGTTAAATAGGGTTCAGGAGGGAAGTGTTTTTAATAGGAAAGTGAACACAAGAACAAGGGGACACAATCTGAAGTTAGTTGGGGGAAAGATCAAAGGCAACATGAGAAAATATTATTTTACTGAAAGAGTAGTAGATCCTTGGAACAAACTTCCAGCAGACGTGGTTGGTAAATCCACAGTAACCGAATTTAAACATGCCTGGGATAAACATATATCCATTGTAAGATAAAATACAGGAAATAGTATAAGGGCAGACTAGATGGACCATGAGGTCTTTTTCTGCCGTCAGTCTTCTATGTTTCTATGTTTCTGGTTAGGGCTGAAAGAAACTTATTTGGAGCAAGTTAAAGAAATGAAAAAAACCCTGCAAAGACTTAGGGCTTGGAAAACATTCTTTGCAGAGAGAAATGATGAAAGAGCCTGCGAGGTAAGACCTGGGAAGATTAGTTAGGGCTGAAAAAAAAGCTGCATTTCAGAGTATAAAATGCACCCAAATTATCAGCCTATTTTAGGGAGGAAAAAAGTGTGTCTTATACTGTATTCTAAAAAAGTACAGTAGTTTGTTCTTCTCTGATAGGCCTTTTCTTGCAGGTCTCTCTACCTGAAAGCTGTGCAGTGCGTATTGCGTTCATCTTCGCATGAACTTAAGTTTATTTGGGGTCTCTCTTTCTTTAACCCATTTACCTCAAGCCCCCCTCGACAGCTGCAGTGGGCTTACAAGTTCAATTTCTCACACTCACTTAGAAGGTAAGGAGACGCTTGATGGAGTTCAATTTGATTCCTTTTCTGGATACTCTCCAAAGCCAGCTTGCCGCTCTTTTTCAGGGCCAGACTGCAGCTGCAAGCAGACTCTACCCCTGCTTAGAAGTCTCTGAAAATAGTTGCCTTTGTTGTGACTAAGCTATCTTGGGGCCTCCTGCAGCAGAGCCTTTATTTGATTGACTGATGTGCCTGCAAGTTATTTTCAAATCCAGAGCTATTTTGAATTCTGATGTAAGATCTCAGTGGGTAAGGAAAAAGCGACGCAAAGGCCACTCTTTCATTTGACGATGCCTTTTCATCCAAAACCAGAAGCAAATTGGTTTTATTGTGTAAAGCTGGAATTTTGTTTTCATAAATGCTGACAGTGAAGTTCAGGCAAAGGGCGTCCACCTTGCATATTAAATTACATTTCCTTGAGGCATAACAAGGCAGTTTCATTCCTTCCAAAAATGTCAAAGTAAGACCCTTGCTTATTTTCTGTTTAGAAAAGCAGTGCTTCTTTCCACCACCACTCCGCCCCCCACATTTATGAAAGGTGGCTGTGGTTGTGTGGCTTGTGCTACTATCAATTGCTCAAATCTAATGGAATTTTACTGTATAGGTTGTAGATTTCAGGAGGAGGTTTATGCAGTGGGGTTAAAGATAATGCAAAACTTTCAGTATACCACAAAATACCCTTTGTAAGTTCTGGAATTGGAAGAATTGGAAGTTGACTTCCCTATAAAGTGGTACCTCTACCTAAGAACGCTTCTACTTACAAAATTTCTAGATAAGAACCGGGTGTTCCAGATTTTTTTTGCCTCTTCTCAAGAACAATTTTCCACTTACAAACCCAAGCCTCTGAAACTGTAACCGGAAAAGGCAGGGAGAAGCCTCCGTGGGGCCTCTCTAGGAATCTCCTGGGAGGAAACAGGGCCAGAAAAGGCAGGGAGAAGCCTCCGTGGGGCCTCTCTAGGAATCTCCTGAGAGGAAACAGGGCCAGAAAAGGTGAGGAGAAGCTTCCATGGGGCCTCTCTAGGAATCTCCTGAGAAGAAACAGGGCCAGAAAAGGTGAGGAGAAGCTTCCGTGGGGCCTCTCTAGGAAATACAGCCGGAAAAGGCAGGGAAAAGCCTCCATGGGGCCTCTCTAGGAATCTCCAGGGAGGAAACAGGGCTTCCACCCTCCCAGTCGTTTCCCCAATCGCACACATTATTTGCTTTTACATTGATTCCTATGAGGAAAATTGCTTCTTCTTAGAAACTTTTCTACTTAAGAACCTGGTCGCGGGACAAATTAAGTTCATAAACAGAGGTACCACTGTATCTCTCCCCCCCCCCCCACTTACGGCCCTGATTTTCAGAATGCACCTGACAAGATGTTGAGAACATTGGCAGCAATTGTTAAAATCTGGATATTTTTATGTAATAGCAGATAACAAATAGGGATTCGAAACTATGTTAGACTACTGGGTTTACACATTCACTGGGTGCTTTCTGATTGCCAGGAATTAAATGACCACAGTCAAAACTCATTTTTTAATTTATGAAAAGGAACAATATAAACAGGGATGGCCACAGAAAAGATGTGCCTGCAAGTTATTTTCAAATCCAGAGCTATTTTTAATTCTGATGTAAGAATTCAAAATAGCTCCTTTAAAAAAAAAAACACTAAAAGACGAATAGGAAAAATGCCAAACTCAGAAATTCAATTCAGCACTATTTTTGCCACAATTTTAGTTTTTCATTAAAAATCTCTTTTTAATAGGTAGGATTTGAAGTTGTCCAGAATTTGTTTCATTGGTTGTTTATTCCATTGTGAAAAAGTTTTTCCTTTTGGGTGATTTTTCTAGAATTTCTCGCTTCTCTTATAGAAACATGGCAGAAAAAGACCTAGTTGTCCATCAATAGAATAGAATAGAATAGAATAGATTCTTTATTGGCCAAATTTGACTGGATACACAAGGAATTTGTCTTTGGTGCATATGCTCTCAGTGTACATAAAAGAAAATATACATTGTCAAAAATCATGAGGTACAACACTTAATGATTGTCATAGGGGTCAAAAAAGCAATCAGGAAACAATCAATATTACCGTAATATAAAATAAATGGTAAGGATACATGCAACAAGTTACAGTCCCACAGTCATAAGTGGGAGGAGATAGGAACAATAAGAAAAACTAATAGCAATAATGCAGTCTTAGTGAATAGTTTGGCAGTGGTGAGGGAATTATTTGTTTAGCAGAGTGATGGCGTTCAAGAAAAAACTGTTCTTGTGTCTAATTTTTTTGGTGTGCGGTGTTCTGTAGCAACGTTTTGAGGGGAGGAGTTGAAAAAACTTGTGTCCAGGATGCAAGGGACACAATGTGAGTCGACCTTTTAAGATTTTTTTTTTAAAAAATTAATAAAAGGTTTTATTTACAAATATGCATTAAATACATTGGTTACAATTAACAACATAGACATGTCAAATTACTAAAAGTGCGAATAGTGGGTAATTACAGATTAAAGCAATAATGCTGTCGAATTATAATTTAAACGGTATGCATTTGACAATGAACAGAGACAAATAAACCCAGAACGTCGACAGACATACAGAAAAAATAAAAGAAAGAAGAAGAGAGAGAAAATAGAAGGAAGGAAAGGGTGGGCGGGTGTACGGTAGATCTGTGTTACAATTGTAAACTAGATATACAGTTTTCCCTCGATTTCCACGATGGATGCGTTCCGAGACCGCCCGCGAAAGTCGAATTTCCGCGAAGTAGAGATGCGGAAGTAAATACACCATTTTTGGCTATGGACAGTATCACAAGCCTTCCCTTAACACTTTAAACCCCTAAATTACCATTTCCCATTCCCTTAACAACCATTTACTCACCATTATTACTGGTACTCACCATTGAATAAGACACTTAGTGATCCTGATATTTATAAACATAATTATTTATTAACAATAATTATTTTTTTTGTTATTTATTTCCAAAAGTTATTAGTTTGGCGATGACATATGACATCATCGGGTGGGAAAAACCGTGGTATAGGGAAAAAACCGCGAAGCATTTTTTAATTAATATTTTTTTTAAAATCGTGGTATAGGCTATTCGCGAAGTTCGAACCCGCGAAAATCGAGGGAACACTGTATTTTCAGTAGCTCATTTCCTTATATCTAATATTTAAAATTTTAGATAAATAAGAGAAAGTGTTGAATAAATAAAGAGGTTTTTAAAAAGCCAGTCTGATTTTAGTATATATATCGATGTCTCATACATCTGTTGGGAAAAAAAGAGAGATTGGGCACCAAATTTGTATCTGTTTGAATATACTGTATACAGTTCTTAACTCTGGTTTCTCTTCAGATCATATAAATCTTTTACCCTTTTTTTGTTTTCTTATTTATTTATTTAATGTTTCATTTACTTTACCTTAATTTTTGTTGGATGATAGATACATGTTGATCTTATGCATGTTTAAACTCAATTACTGATGATTAACCCACTACCTTTGTTGGAAGTCGGTTCCAAGCTTCCACTACTCAAGTAATACTTTCTAACATTACTTTTCCCTTTTCCTTTTGACCTCCAGGCTGTGCATTGTCAATTCCTTCAAACTCTCCTGATAGGTTTTGTCCTTCACACTTGCACCATTTTTGTTGCCTTCTTTCTGAACTTGTTCAATCTTATCATTTTAAAGTGAGATCTCCAGATTGGACACCATATATTTTCCCCTTTCCCCCTTTTCCTTCAAATAAATCTTATTTTATTTAATGATGTCATCACACAGCTTGGACTGATGCAAGTCATGGAGTTATCGTGACCAAAAGGATAACCATTTCAGGAAAGAATTAGAGGAAGAAGAAAGATATAGGAAACTATCTCAAAAAAAGTGTCCCTTTTCAAACAAATACCAAAATTGAAAATATATATCCTAGTTCTGTATTAAATTATTTCAGTGGCTCTGAGAAGCAAGATTAATTGAAACTCTATTTGAAATTTGAAAATCTAGCTTACATAAATAATGACCTAAGAGCTTAGCAAATCTGCCAGAAAAATCATAAAATTATGCTATAATTACAAGAACTGTTCCATAGAGGAGTAGATTGTCTCGGAAGATGAAGAGTTATAATTCGGGAATCTTCTTTCCTAAAACTTACTTTCTTTCTTTCTTTCTTTCTTTCTTTCTTTCTTTCTTTCTTTCTTTCTTTCTTTCTTTCTTCCTTCCTTCCTTCCTCCTTCCTTCCTTCCTCCTTCCTTCCTTCCTTCTTCCTTCCTTCCTTCCTTCCTTCCTTCCTTCCTCCTTCTTTCCTTCCTTCCTTCCTTCTTTCTTTCTTTCTTTCATCAATCAGTCAATCAGTCAGTCAGTCAACCATGTATTAGATAACAGATAAAAGAAGAAGACAACAGGACAGTAGGACAGGTATTTATTTATTTATTTATTTATTTATTTATTTATTTATTTATTTATTATTTATTTATTTATTTATTTATTTATTTATTTATTTATTTATTTATTTATTTATTTATTTATTTATTTATTTATTTATTTATTTATTTATTTATTATTTATTTATTTATTTATTTATTTATTTATTTATTTATTTATTTATTTATTTATTTATTTATTTATTTATTTATTTATTTATTTATTTATTTATTTATTTATTAGATTTGTATGCTGCCCCTCTCCGTAGACTTGGGGTGGCTAACAACAATAATAAAACAGCATATGACAAATCTAATATTTAAAATAACTAAAAACCCTTATTAAAAGCCAAACATACACACAAACATACCATGCATAAATTGTATAGGTCTGCGGGAAAAGGAATATCTCAATTCCCCCATGCCTGATGACAGAGGTAGGTTTTAAGGAGCTTACAAAAGGCGAGGAGGGTGGGTGCAATTCTGATCTCTGAGGGGAGCTGGTTCCACAGGGTTGGGGCCACCACAGAGAAGGCTCTTCCTCTGGGTCCCGACGGACGACATTGTTTGGTCGACAGGACCCGGAGAAGGCCAACTCTGTGGGACCTTACTGGTCGCTGGGATTCGTGCAGCAGAAGGCAGTCCCGGAGGTATGGTAGGCACAATGGTGCACTTATGCAAACCCTTAGAAAACCTCTTAGAAAAGGGGAGAGGTCAACTGTAGACAATCTAAGGTTAAAGATTTTGGGGTTTGAGGAAGAAACCACAGAATCAGGTAATGCATGTCAGGCGTCGATCACTTATTGCTGAAGTTGTATTTTCTGCGGTCTAGTTTGGAGCAGTTTACATTTAGTTTGTGTTGTGGTTCCGTCTGAGGCCCCTCCGGGAACGGCTGACCTTCTGTCGGTTTCCAGCTCAGAGGGAGAGGCTGAGGAACAGGAGGTGCAGACAGACGAGGAGGAGGAATCCCAGGCTGAAGAAGAGGGAGGACAGCCAGAGTCCCACCAAGGGGAGCTCTCCCCAGCAAGCAGCCTGGATTCCTTAGAGGAAAGTGCACAAGCCATAATTGATCTGCGACAACGAAGAGCTACTCAGAGACGGAATCAATTGGCTAAATACTTTCAGCATTAAAGTGGCAACAGCTGGGTTTGGGTGTGGTGCTCTTGGGAAAGGCTAAAAGGCAGACCCACCCTTCCTGGCTTGTGGAGTTTTATCTTTGAGAGTCGTGGGACCTGACTGTGAACTTTGGCGTCTTGGAATCCTGGTTTGTGCCTTTGACTATTGAAACCTTGGGGGGGGGGGGGGGTGCCAGCAAGAAGCTTGCTGTATTGTCTGGACATCAGGACCCTGCTGTACCGTATTATATCCTGTCTGTTGGGAAGAACAGGTTTTCCTCTGTGCTTATTTTTTCCAGTTATAAAATACTTTTGGCTTTTACCAGAGTGTCTGGCTGTTTTTTCCAGTTGGTGTTGAGGTCTGGGGGAACCCAGACAGAACAAGTTTGTATCTATTATGTGCTGGTGTGTTGTTGCGATTGAAGATGAAGTAGCCACTAACAGGAAGGACATTTTGGTATATGTTTTTATGAACTACTGTTAGATCAGATCGGAGGCGACGTAGTTGTAAATTGTCCAATCGCAGCATTTCAACTCTGGTGGAGTAAGGTATTTTGTTGCAAGAGGAGGATTTGTCTTC
This sequence comes from Erythrolamprus reginae, assembly GCF_031021105.1. NCBI lineage: Eukaryota > Metazoa > Chordata > Lepidosauria > Squamata > Dipsadidae > Erythrolamprus > Erythrolamprus reginae. Next base: position 23,116,135 of record NC_091953.1, on the reverse strand, counting down.
TTAACCAAAAGACAAATTTCTAGTGCAAGGAATTTGTTCCTTTCATATGTTATATGGCATTTGTAATGATAAGCGCTCGGGTGGCGCAGCAGGTAGAGTGCTGTACTGCAGGCCACTGAAGCTGACTGTAGATCTGCAGGCCAGCGGTTCAAATCTCATCATCGGCTCAAGGTTGACTCAGCCTTCCATCCTTCTGAGGTGGGTAAAATGAGGACATGGATTGTGGGGGCAATAGGCTGGCTCTGTTAAAAAGTGCTATTGCTAACGTGTTGTAAGCTGACCTGAATCTAAGGAGAAGGGCGGCATAAAAATCGAATAAATAAATAAAAATCGAATAAATAAACTTGTAGAGAAGAGGATTAGAAGAAAGCAAGATTTGCAATAGGGGCCCACTCCAAACCACCTCTTATTTTATTCCCCAAAGTAAAATAAGAATCGGCATTATTATGCATGTTATCAATACTTTTGGGGCAGGTTTACATGGGATTGCATCAGCAATCCGAAACACTTAGCAGACTTGGACTAAGC